>NC_133331.1:176446029-176551029 GCF_042186555.1 Aquarana catesbeiana | reverse complement strand
ACAGAAATCGTTAGTGTTAGGGTTATAAGAAATGTTAATGTGAGGGTCAGAGGCAGTGGCGGCTGGTGCTCAAAATTTTTGGGGGGGGCACAAACATTTTTTGAAAAAAATCATCAATTGCATCCACTGTGTCATCAAGCGCTGCCGCTGTGCCCATCAAGCGCTGCCACTGTGCCCCTCAAATGACACCACTGTGTCATCAAATGTTGCCAGTGTGCCCATTAAATGCTGCCAGTGTGCCCTTGAATGCCCCCAGTGTGGCCCCCGCCCGATCGCCGTCTGCCTGGCACTTACCCTGTTTTGGTGGGGCAGCGGGTGACGATGACGAGCGGAGTCCTCCATGCGTCTCCTGCCCGTCTTCTCCTCCTGATAGGCGTCCGATAGCCAATCAGGTCACAGGTAAGAGACCCGAGCGCCTGATTGGCAGAGAGGCGGTTTAGTGTTAGGAAAGTGATTAGTCATTCGCTTTTCTAACACAGCTGAGTGACCTGCGAGCGCCCAGCATGGCGCTCGCAGGTCATCTTTTTTGACGCCTATTAGAGCCTATTGCTCTAATCAGGTGCTTCAAAAACACCCCTCGCCGCTCTAATTCAGACATTTATCAGTCCATCTGTACACACCGAATACAGTATGTGCATTAGAGGATGAGGTGTTGTGGCAGATGGGAATTTTCCTGACTGTCAGCCACTGGGGACAATGACCATGTGGATTGCTGTTTTTTTTAATTGCAGTTAAAAAAATTACAGGAAATGTTAGTGTTAGGTTTACAGGTAGCAGTGGTGTTAATATTACAGGGAAGGTTAGTATCTGGGTTATAGGAAGGGTTAGTGTTACAATTACAAAGAAGATTAGTGTTAGGATTACAGGGAGGGGTTGGGTTAAGATTATAGGGAATGTTAGTGTTAGGGTTACATGGAGGGTTAGTGTTAGGGTTACATGGAGGGTTTGTATTACAATTACAGGGAAGGTTAGTGTTAGGATTACAGGGAGGGGTTGTGTTAAGATTACAGGGATGGTTAGTGTTGAAGTTACATGGAGGGTTAGTATTACAAAGATAGGGAAGGTTAATGTTAGGATTACAGGGAGGGGTTGTATTAAGATTGCACAGAAGGTTAGTGTTAGGGTTATAGGGAGGGTTATTGTTACAATTACAGTGAAGGTTAGCATTATGATTACAGGGAGGGGTGTGTTAAAATTAGAGGGAAGGTTAGTGTTAAGATTACAGGAAAAAGTAGTGTTAAGATTACAGTGAAGGTTAGAGTAAGGGCTAGTTTACACTTGCTTCAAAACATGGCTTCGGACAGGCTTTGTTAAAGCTCTCTGAACACCAGTCAAAGTATCTGTCACTAAATGAAATGGTTAGCTTACAGTGCTGTTTACACAGGCTTTTGCTTGGTGGTTCGATGAGGCTTCAGTGGGGCTTCGATGAGGCTTTGGTGAGGCTTCGTGGGGCTTCGGTGGGGCTTCAAGCGAGCTTTGCCATAGAGTTCTATGGAGGCTTTGAAGCACCAAGGAAGCTACATGGGGTATAATTT
Source organism: Aquarana catesbeiana (assembly GCF_042186555.1). Classification (NCBI taxonomy): domain Eukaryota; kingdom Metazoa; phylum Chordata; class Amphibia; order Anura; family Ranidae; genus Aquarana; species Aquarana catesbeiana. Next base: position 176,549,494 of record NC_133331.1, on the reverse strand, counting down.
TTGTAGCAAAGCAAAGCAAAAGCAGGTGTAAACAGGACTGTAAGCTAACCATATTTATTTAGTGACAGGAACTTTGACTAGTGTTCAGAGAGCTTTAACAAAGCCTGTCCGATCATCCCAGCCACCACCGGACCCATCCACGTCCTTCAGGGACTATTTTAAACCGCCCGGCATGTCGCCGGGCGGGAGCAGCAAAGTGGCGCTGACGCCGCATCCTCCCGACAACGGGCCTCCACACTGCCGTCCCCACAGAGCCGCTGGCCGCCACAGGATCAGTCTGCCTCTCCATGGATGCCCCCAGGACCTGCCGGGCTTCAACAGGCGGTGAGTGACCAGCAACGCTCACCCCATATCCCGCCCATGCCGCATGGCGAGAAGGCCAAGACCCAGCCTCCATCGCAGTATACACAGTTTACGTAGACCTTCCCCAGACTGCTAAGAACAGCATCAGATCCTGGTATCTATGACACGGGCTCTCTCTCACCCACCCCCTCAGACGCCATGGAGGATTTCCCGGGCCCTTCCTGGCCCTGTACATGCACGGGTGGCTCCAGAAACAGCCAGAAGCAGTGTGCCTCATCTCACCACCTGGCAGGCCCAAGCCTCACCTAAGGCCCAAAGACCTTCACGCTCCAGGGAACACAGCCTATCCAGGGGACATGCAGCACCCCCTCTTATGCCCAGGTGGCATTAGCCCATGTACAACCTCCAAGGAGTGACCCACCGGCGCCCACACAATTAACCCCTCATTCAACCTCGTGGTCTGAGCCCTGGGACTCACCACCATCACAGCCTCCTCCCCAGGCTCAAGGTACCCCTGTAGTGGGATACTACTCACAGCCTCCATCCTCCTGCTCACCTCCAGACCTGGACGGAGGAGCTCACCCCCCCGGCAGTCTTACCTACAAGCAATTCCAACCAAAGAGGATTTTAAGCAGCTCATAGCTGACGTGAAGGCCACCTGCCGTACCGAGATCCAGGCCCTCCATGCTGGTCTCAAGCACCTAGCTGATGCTTGGAGGGTGTAAATGGAGGAGGAGCAAATACAGGAGACCAAACTGGCAGTACACCGAACCCAAATACAGGGCTCAGACCATCGCCTCATGCTACGAGACATGCAATGCCACGTCGAAGACAGGGGGCGCAGGAATAATATCTGCGTGTAAGGCCTGCCCGAAACGGAAGTCGCTGAAGACCTGCAGTCCACATTACAGACTCTGTTTAATGACATGCTGGGAGAAACCCCGGATAAAAATATAGAGATGGACAGAGCCCATCGTGCCCTTCGACCTAAAGGTCCCGCTTCCAAGCCATGGGACCTCATCTGTTGAGTACAATCCTACCAGCTGAAAGAGGACATTATGCGCAAAGCCCCCTCCATCCGAAATATGGTCTTTGATAACTCTCCAGTGCAGATCTACCCAGACCTCTCATGGATCACACTCCAAAAGCGCAGACTGTTACAACCCCTCCTGCGCATCCTACAGGAAAAAACATGGTCTACAGATGGGGATACCCCTTCAGCTTGACCGCCAAACACCAGGGGAAGTCTGCTACCTTACGTTACCCGGAAGATCTGGAATCCTTTTGTGACACCCTGGGAATCCCCATCCCCCAACTACCTGAGTGGGACCTGGTAGCTGCCCCCCCTCCAACGCCAGTGGTCTGGCAGAAGGTCCCTTCTACCAAAAGCCCCAGGGGACCGGATCCTTCCCATAAATCACCCAAGCACAAAAGCTGCACCTATCCAGCGCCTAGTTGCGCATTTCGCCCCTGTCTGTTTGCCCGGACGGGCATCCCCATGTTCCAACCCATGCCCATGAGTGACTATACGCTCCATTGAGATGACACCCCCCGAATGCCTTTTATGTTTTATTTTTGTTTCACGCCACGGGCTGGTTTTGGCTGAGACCCCGGACAGACTGATTTCTAAGTTACTGACCCCCCCCCGTGGTTTACCATCTGATAGTTCCCTCCTGGACTTTGGTCTACCCGTGTCTCCCCAACCCGAACTTTTCTGATTCCCTAGTCGAGGAGTCCAATAGGAACTATATAGGTCTTGGGACCCCTGGGTGTTCCTGAGCCTAACTGATGATGCCTGTTGCTATAATTACTTATGTTTGTACTCTAACTCTTTTTCCTTTTTACAGATCTCTACCTTCCCTCTCTCTGCAGATTGGGTCCCAAGGAAGACTCTCTCGGCCGCCGGCTCTCCTCCTGTTGATGCCACGCTCCCGGACCCATCGCCAACTGAGTCAGATAAGTAGCTCTGTAGTTCACTCCACATTTAACAATGGCTAAGATAATGTCCCTTAACATCCAGGGCCTCAATTCTAACAAAAAAGACATTTGGCGCTCCGAGAATTTAGGCAGTCAAGGGCAGACATCATTATGGTGCAAGAAAAGCATTTTAACAGGGGAGACTCCTTCACATATGCTTCCAGACACTTCCCTCAAGCCTTTAACCCACGTAAAAGGGCGGGTGTCGCCATACTCTTTAAGAAAAGGACCCCCTTCACCTGCACTAACACCTATCTAGATCCACACGGCCGTTTTATCATTCTTCAAGGTCTCTGGCAGACTCAGGCCATCACCCTATGTGCCCTTTATATCCCGAATACACGCCAACACTGCTTCCTGGCCAGGGTTCTAACCGCCTATCCTGGATGCCCTACGACTTTCTACTGATAGGGGGGACTTCAACTTAACCCACTCCACAACGTGTGACCGCCTTGTGGCGAACCCCCAGGCGTCACAGACCCGAGCCCTCAGAGACTCCAAGTTGTTTCGTCAGCTCACTAGAAGACATGCTCTCTTTGATGCCTGGCAGGCTCTCCACCCGAATGACCGCCAATATACCTTCTACTCTGCCCCCCATCACTCACTCGTGTATAGACCACTTCTTTGTAAACAACAACACTCTGTGCATAACCGAGTCCACGAAAATACTTCCCATCTCTTGGTCTTGCCATGCCCCTATACAATAACCTTAAACCTGGACACTCCCCTCCGCAGACCTTACAATTGGAGGTTTAACAACTTCCTCTTGCAACACATCCCCTCCAAAATGGAACTAGAATCCACCCTGCAACATTATTTTGTCAATAATGACACCCGGGACATATCCCTCTCTACTCTGTGGACTGCCCATAAGGCAGTCATTAGAGGCCGCTGTCTCGCTCTCTCTTCAGCCATGAAGAGAGATGCCAGGGCCGCCAGACTACTAGCTGAAAAACAACTGAGGGCCCTTGAAGCTCAGCTTCAAAACTCACCGTCCATCTCCCTTCTTAAAGGAATTGTTCACGTACAAATGACACTTAGGGACCTGGAGATGGGCCAGGTGGAAAAAGCACTGATACGACTGAAACAGCTATATTATGACAAGGGCAACAAAGCACAATCACTCCTGGCCAGGAAACTGGCAGACCGGGCTCATACCTCTACACCACACCAAAACAACAACAGAAGGGGTGACCTGCTGACCCACCCTCAGGACATAGTGAGCACCTTCGCAGACTTCTACACAGACCTATACCACAGAGTGGAGATACCACATAACCCCCCATCACCCGACTTAACAGACTGTATGACCCGGTATCTTGAGCAGGCCAGACTGCCCCGGCTCCGAGACACTGACAGGAACTAAATGCCCCCATTTCCGCGGAAGAACTGGAGGCGACCATAAAAATTCTCCCAGCCCACAAATCTCCCGGCCTGGACGGGTTGCCCTAGGAGTAATATAAGGCCTTCCTTCCCCTCCTGAGTCCACATATGACCAAACTGTTCAATGCCTTCCTCCAACAGACCCCCATCCCGAGTGATATGCAAGGCTCTTTCTTATCCCTGATCCAAAATCAGATAAAGACCCAGCCTCCTGCACCAGCTATAGGCCCATAGCCCTTCTCAATTCGGACTTAAAAATATTTACAAATTCTATCGATCCGACTAAACGCAATTCTCCCAGCCCTGATACATAAGGGCCAGGTGGGCTTCGTCCCCCTGCGTCAAGCTGGAGACAATACCAGAAAAGTTATAGACCTAATTGATGTAGCCAATAGAGACAACTCAGAATCTTTGATCCTGAGTTTAGACGCAGAAAAGGCGTTTGACCGCCTAAGCTGGCCCTTTATGATAGCTACATTACGCCACATGGGATTCGAGGGACCATTCTTGCGGGCAGTACAAAACCTTTACACCAGCCCCTCATTACAAGTTAAAACCCCCTTTGCCATGTCAATCACCTTCCCGATAGCTAATGGTACCCGCCAGGGATGTCCGCTCTCTCCCCTGCTATTTGCACTTGTGGAGCCCCTGGTGGCGACCATTAGGGGCAACCCGGATATTTGGGGGATCTCGGTCAGGGGAAAGGAATTTTAAAATATCTCTTTTTGCAGATGACATCATCCTCACTCTGGCCCAACCCAGGATTTTCCTACCTAACCTCCATGCTGAATTAGACTGATACGGGGCGCTATCGGGTTATAAAACAAACGCGTCAAAATCCACGGCCCTTCCAATTAATGTCCCAGATGACGACGTTAACCATTTTCAGTCATCCTTTCCCTACAAATGGGAAAGAACTTCCCTTAAATACCTAGGGGTTTCTATTACACAATCTTTCAGCACTTTGTATCAAGCTAATTTCCCTCCTCTATACCGGTCAATAAGGGAACTCATCCAAAAATGAAAGACCCATCATATCTCCCTTTTAGGGTGGATCACATCAGTCAAAATGGTCATTCTCCAGAAGCTCCTCTACCTATTTCGGACGTTGCCCATCCCAATCCCCTATGCCCATCTACGCAGCCTCCAGAGGGACATGCTGCGATATGTTTGGAACTATAAAAAACACAGGATACCTAGCTCCGTCATGACTGCATCATGTTCAGACGGGGGCCTGGCATTTCCCAATTTCGTTAAGTACTATCAAGCGGCCCAGCTACATGCAATAATCTCATGGTTCCCCCAGAGATCCTCCAATAAGTGGTCAGAGATAGAAAAAATTTGGTTAACTCCCGTACATCCAAATAGTCTCCTCTGGAACACGATAGTGGTGGTGGTCCCCGGTCGACTATTGGGATCAATGTCTCAGCTCCGCAAGCTTTGGCGTAAATTATCCAGTGAAAGCGAGCTTAAGTCTGAGTGCTCACTGATGAACTCCTTTCTTTGTAATCGCAAAATACCGAATAGTCTAACCCACCAGATGTCCTGGCCTTGGGCCTCATGGAACTTATTCCATTTTGGACATCTGGTGGACCCTAGATCTCGTAGGCTGCTGACATTCGCGGAGCTCCAAACCAAACACGACTTGCCACGTCAGTATTGATGAGCCGAACATCCCCCGGTTTGGTTTGCAGCAGAACTTGCGAACAGGCAAAAAATTTGTTCGAACACAAGTCTATGGAACACGAACATGAATAATCAAAAGTGCTCATTTTAAAGGCTTATATGCAAGTTATTGTCATAAAAAGTGTTTGGGGACCTGGGTCCTGCCCCAGGGGACATGTATAAATGCAAAAAGAATTTTTAAAAAGGGGCATTTTTTGGGAGCAGTGATTTTAATAATGCTTAAAGTGAAACAATAAAAGTGTATTATTCCTTTAAATTTCGTACCTGGGGGGTGTCTATAGTATGCCTGTAAAGGGGCGCATGTTTCCCGTGTTTAGAACAGTCTGACAGCAAAATGACATTTCAAAGGAAAAAAAGTCATTTAAAACTACTCGCGGCTATTAATGAATTGTCGGTCCGACAATACACATAAAAGTTCATTGATAAAAACATCATGGGATTTCCCCACAGGGGAACCCCGAACCAAAATTTAAAAAAAAATGGCGTGGGGGTCCTCCTCAAAATCCATACCAGACCCTTCAGGTCTGGTATGGATATTAAGGGGAACCCAGCACCAAAATTGAAAAAAAAATGGCACGGGGTCCCCCCCAAAAATCCATACCAGACCCTTATCCGAGCACGCAACCTGGCAGGCTGCAGGAAAAGAGGGGGGGACGAGAGAGAGCCCCTCCTGAACTGTACCAGGCCACATACCCTCAGCATTGGGAGGGTGCTTTGAGGTAGCCCCCCAAAGCACATTGTCCCCATGTTGATGGAGAGAAGGGCCTCATCCCCGCAACCCTTAGCCGGTGGTTGTGGGGGTCTTATCAGAATCTGGAAGCCCTCTTTAACAAGGGGACCCCCAGATCCCACCCCCCCGTGTGAATTGGTAATGGGGTACAAATGTACCCCTACCATTTCACAAAAAAAGTGTCAAAAAGTTTAAAAAACACAAGAGATGGTTTTTGACAAGTCCTTTATTAATTTCTTCTTCTTTCGGCTTCTTCTTCCATCTTCTTTCTTCTGGTGTTCTTTTGGTGTTCTTCTTCTTCCTCCATCTTCTTCTTCATCTTCTTCTCCATCTTCTTATTCTTCCTCCGCTCTTCTCCTCCCGCATCTTCCTCCAAGCTTCTTCTCCGCTCCATCCGCACGATCCACCTCAGTGGGAGTCTTCAGCTGTGTGACGCTTGGCTTTTTCTGACATTTCTTATATAATGGAGGGCGGGGCCACCCGGTGACCCCGCCCTCCTCTGACGCACAGGGAATTCACTGGACTTCCATGTGGCTTTCCCCTTGTTGTCAGAGGGGGGCGGGGTCAGGAAAGGGGTGGAATATCAACAGTACCCATCCCCTCATGCCTTTAGGGGGAATACCCCACACCATTACCAATCACCTAGATTAATTAGAGGGAGTACACCACAGAGTAATAATTACTTTCCTCCACAGGACCACCAACAGTGGTACTATCATCCTCCACCGAATCACTATCCGGATCCAAAGAATGAGTTACCTGTGTACAATAGATATCAGTTGTTGGCAGATGAGTACTATGGAAATCACTCTAACCAATACGCCCCCCCCCCCTTTTTTTAGGGCAGCGGGAGAGGGGGGGAAGAGGAGGGGGAATTCCGAGAAAGAACCCTCAAGTGTACAAACACAAGGGAGGAGAAAGAAATGCACCTCTGTATTACCAGAACAAAGACATAACATTGTCTCAAAGAGAAGAAGGGGGTGCAGATCCGGTCGACACAAACAATCCAAAAAAACGATGAGAAACAACTAAATAAGGGAATATACAATTTAGGTAAGATGGAGCTGAACCAAAGTGAGTTGAATATACCTAATTTGGGTTTGAAATGTGCACCGAGAAAAAGTTTGAATAAGTTTGAGGTGTACATCGATACGCAATTCATCAGAACACTAAACATAAAAAAATATTTTTTAAGCCAACCAGGTGGACCCTTACCAAAAGTCTCCTATACAATAAAGAAAATTCATAGTGGTCTGAAAAATAAGTCCATATTCAACTCTCAGAACCCAAGTAACCACTTCATTGAGGTTTTTAAAAGCCTAGTATTGAAAGATATTGAGGAATTGACTCCAAGAAAAAGAATTAATCCTGAATGTATTAGGGAAGGCATTAGATCACTTGAAGAAAAGAAGGACATCATCATATGCCCAGCAGATAAAAGGGGGGGGGGTGGTAGTGATGGAAAAATCTTTTTACATTAGTCAACTAAGTGACCTGTTGGGAGATAATATCACCTATAAAAACTTTTGTCAGACCCCACAGAGTCATATCGAACCCAGTTGGATTTATTAGTGGAATGGGGTTATGCCATTAATGCCCTGAACTCCAAAGAAAGACGGTATCTAGTGCCTAGTGCATGTAGGATTCCCATCTTCTACACGTTACCCAAGATACATAAGAACACACAAGTCCCTCCAGCACGCCCTATTGTCAATGGCATAGGGTCGGTAACAGCAAGGTTGGGGGGAGTATCTGGATACATTTCTTCAACCCAGTGTTAAAGTGACCAGAGCCTGTTTGAAGGACACTTCAGAATTGCTACAGTTGTTGGATGATGTTCAATTGAGCAATACATCTGAAACATATTTGGTAACAGCTGATGTGTGCTCATTATACACCATTATCCAGCACGAGGATGCAGCTTTGGCATTAAATTGAGCACTGAGCAGAAGAGACGACATTCCACACTTACAAAAGCGGTTTTTGGGATATGCACTTCATTATTGTATGTCACATAACTACTTCTGGGGGAATGGACAATTCTTCTCGCAACTGGTTGGCGTTGCTATGCGAGCTAAATATGCTCCCAGCCTAGCCAACCTGTTCATGGCAGAATGGGAGGACAGGCATGTTTTCAGTAAAACATGTCCACAGCTGAAGTTTTATCGAAGATTCATAGATGACCTCCTGTTTATCTGGGAGGGGTCACAAGAATCTGCTGTGGAATTTTTAGAAGATTTAAATTGGAACACTAATAATAAGTCTTCCTCAGGGAAAGATTGCATCACGTTCTAAAGTTTCAAAAAATAGCAATGTTACATACCGTATATATATCACATATATCTTATTAATCACATACATTAAATAAGCGCAACTTACATTTTTCGTGTAGCTGCAAGAGAAATGCATTCCCAGTGCTAACAAGGGGTAGGGTCTCCATTATTTGTTGCCCATGCTGTCTAATATCCTCTACAGGAGGACAGGATATATTTTGAAAGAACCAATCATAGGCAGCCAATAGGTAGAGTTACTGAAAAAACAAGCAAAAAGTTTTTTTAGATAATGATAGTAAGGACAAGATTTTTTCAGAGACTAGTATTCTCTGAAGCTTTACGGTTAAAGCGTGTGTAAAGTTACCTTCTGGTGGTATAGTAGAGTATGGGTCTTAAAAGAGTGCAGGGAAGCCTGTGACAACGAGCCTGGGTTGTAGAGTACCTCTCGGTTAGAAGCCGAGTGAGAAGTGCTGCCATAAGCCGTCCCTGGCGTCCTAATAAAAGGATGTGGGCGTGGCAAAGCTCTGGGCGTTGCTATCCACCACCAATTGGTGCTATTGTAAGGGGCGCGGTGCCGACAAAGCGGCGTCCCGCCCCTCACATAGAAGGTATCGGTGTGTCAGAGCTTCGGGCGTCGCATCTCCATGGCGACACCACATCGCTAATTATTGCAACTGTGAGGAACGCAGTGTCAGCAGAGCGACGTCCCGCCCCTTGATCAAGGCTCCCTGCCCCACATCCCCATATCCTATGTGGTGTGGGCGTGGCTTGCCGAGACGGGGGAGGGAAGCGTCGCATCACCTAGGCGACACCACGCATTCCCATTGCCTATCGGTGGTACGTGCGGCGTCAAAGTCATGTGACTCAGACGCTGCAGAGACGCCGTTTCGCCTAGGAAAAAATAATAAAAAGAAAAGAGACCTCCCCCAGATGCGACACACCAATCATCTGTGGGCGGAGGCCAGCCTAAGTGTAACGTGGGAACAAATAACTTACTGCTAAACAAAAAAATTTGAAAATTAATAAATTCATGCTCCATGGTCTGGTGGGACATGGTGCACGAATAGAGGGGGAAAGAAATAGGAAGGGGGATCACTATATCAATTTAGAAGGTTGCATTCCAAAACCAAATAAGGACAACACCATTGGGGATTGTTTGGATTCCCTGTACGGGATGCCTGAACCCTTTAGAATGGTCTGTATCTCTCTTTGCTTCCAATGTGGAAGCTGGGGAGATAAAACCTATTAGGACTAATAACCACCGACACAGTAAGAAACCCCCGGCCCAGAGTAATGATTGGAGTCCGGGGGTATATAGGCCACGGTATTTAATGCATGGCCCCCCTGTGCCGGGTAGGGATAAAAGGATAGAGAGGACAATGATGCATCGAAACCTGAAACCTTTGCACTGGGAAGCAATTATAAAAGTTGTTCTCATCAAATGCGTTAATAATGACAGCAATTATACAGCAATCATGTAAATAAATGAAACATCATGGGCTACAAATAATAATCATAATATAAATCAAATAATAATCATAATATAAAGTAGAAGAAACTCTCCCAAAGAATTTTTTCTCTTGGACTAAGTATATGCCCAATACTTTGGCGGTTATAGCAGGGGACCCACCACTGTGGGTCCCACGAGAGGAACCATGCTACTTTGGTGTAGCTGAGAATATGGCCCTTGGAGTAACTATCTTAGGTGCACGGGGAACCCAAAAGTGTAATGGTTAAAAAGGGGTTAGAACATGCATAACGAAGCAACAAAGTGCAGTACATGTTTGTAATTAATTTTTAATCCATTTTCCCAGAACTGAAACCCTATAGAAAGGGTCTGAAGCTTTCAGTTTCATTTAAACCCAGGGGGGTGGTGGCCCTAAGGTATCTTATCCATTTTCCGCTGGAGCAGAACCTTGTTTTTGAAACTTTAGAACGTGATGCAATCTTTCCCTGAGGAAGACTTTTTTGATGTTATAATTTGAAACGCGTTGGAATATCGCTACTTGACGCCATCGCATCGTTCTAGGTGGTGATTGTATCTTGTAGCAGGATGTATCACGATGTAGGAGCTTCAGCTCCCTGCTTATTTCATGTCATTTGACGATTTTTTAATCGCATGATCACCAAAAGTATTTTTGTATGTTATATATTTTCTATGTATCAATAAATTATTCTTTTATCCAAATATACTTTTCTCTTTACTACATTGCCTTAAAAATCCCATGTTGAGGTATATATTTGTTTCTAAATCTTCAAAGGGATGATGGCAATGACACACCCAACCCTCTGAGTCACCTATTTTTACACTAATAATAAGTTGGATTATCAAATCAACGAGAATAGTATTAACGTCTAAATACTAAATACCAAAGTATACTTCAAACCAACAGACCGCAACAGTTTTCTGTCAATTAGAAGTGGTCATCACCCTTCATGAATTAGAAATATACCTTGGGGGCAAATGCTAAGGATTCAACGGAACTGTATTAAAGGGGCTGATTATCATCAACAAGCACAATTGTTTAAGATGAAATTTGTGCAGAAGGGATATACAGAGGAGTCTTTGAATAAAACCATCCAAGAAGTATCCGAGATCCCAAGAGAACTTTGCCTAAAGAAGAAACCTGAGGTCCAAATGCCAAATAGCCAGCACCAACTGGGTTTTATATCTAATTTTCACTGCCAATATAAAGAAATAGAAAACATCTATAAGAAACATTGGCATATATTGTGTAGGGACAGACATTTAGGGGGGCTATTAAGTAATCAACCTAAGTTCATCTATAGGCGGGCCCCAAACTTTGGAGATCGGATAGTAAAAAAAATATTGGATCCTCCAGATCAAAAGGCTCTAAAAACCAATCTGAAAGGATTCTTCGCTTGTAGAAAATGTATATGTTGCAGAACTGTTAGGATCAGCAATAGGGGTAGAACTGAAATTTCTAACAGAGACAGCGAATCCTTTGACATCAAGGAGTTCATCACCTGCAACTCCTCACATGATGTATACTTAATGTGGTGTCCATGTGGGTTACTGTATGCGGGAAGAACAAAAAGACTTTTAAAAGTCCGTATAGCAGAACAAATGGCAAATATAAGGAAAGGCTTCCGTTATCATAGTGTATCACTACACTTTAAAGAAAAAAATAATCAGGACCCCTCTTTGCTACAATTCTGTGGGATAGATATGATTCACCCATCTTGGAGGGGCTCTAATAGGGTAAGGGACCTTTCCCAAAGGGAAACCCGCTCAATTTTTTTGATGAAGTGTCTTGCTCCTAGAGGGTTAAACATTGAGGTAGACCTCAATTGTTTTATCAATAATTTCTGATTAAATCATCGTCTGGTTTTATTTACTTTTTAGATATCAGGCATAAATTGCTAGATAGGAGTTAGATACTCATTATCAGCCATATTCAATCTCTAATACATTCATGTTGTCATCTTTCGGTAATTTTCAACAATTGATTAATGTGTGGATGCATGCGACTTTGGCGATTTAGTCCTTCACTTTTGCAGCCCTATGAATTATTAGACATGAATGAGTTGCAATTGGTCTGCATAGACCCAGTTTGGGTTTATGCACCTGCACTTAAATCACTGTTGTAGTAAAATTGTGAGATGGATGTGAGATGATTTCCTTCACATGGGCAGACCTCACCAGTGGATCCTTACCGGTATCAATGTGGTGTAAATCATCCCCGTTTGGAGAATAAAGTCGTTTTTTTCCTGAATTTGATCTTATAAGTGCATTTGCGCATCAACCTATCGGATGTCTCTGTCATTACAGACAACGGATGGGCTTTTAATCTGTATGCATACATTTCAGGTCTACACCATAATCATATTGGTGTAGACGTCTTATCCTTTGTTTTAACGGACAGATCATCCAATGTCAGATTCGATTAAACTGATTAGTATTTTTAGTAATTAGTATATGTTGTATTTCCTTATCTAAAATGTTCAATTTCATATATCACACACCACTGCTTTAACGAGTGATGGTATAAAGGCTAGGGCACTATCTATATAAGATGGTTCAAATTATATACCATGGCCAGATGTGATCTTTGTTCTATATTATATACCTCCCAGTCAGGCACTTTTGAATCTGTGATCATCGGCGCTTTGCGGTCATGGGGACATGTGTGCGCATGCGCGATATAGGGATGATTGATGGACCATGCAGCCAATCCCATGAAGAAGTCTTAATGACGAAACATGTCGGGGGCGTGGCTACACGGCAATCAATCCTACTGACGTAAGACGCCACTTGCTGAGAACAACACACTGACACAGAGAACAGGGGCTTTGGAGTGGGTGAGAGATACACTACAAGCTCACACTTCAGGTCAGCCTCAGTGCACCGCTGAGCCATCTTTTTCTGTTTGCTGTGGTTATTTATTTGATGCTGATTTTAATCGTTTGAAATGTGAGTGCAAACATTGAAGTGTTGGTGTGATTTTTAATAAATTGGTTGAAACTTTATCACGCTATTTGGAGCACTTTTCTTATTTTTCGCATATGGAGAAATCTTGATTTGAACTACAGCGATACAGTGGAGGGTCATTTTTAACCCAGGTGTGGTTTAAATTACTCTTTAGCCAAACACGAGAGTGGGAGGAAATATAAGCTGGTGAGTGCATTATTCAGAGGGAGAGGTGTCACAAGCACGTTGGTGTGGTGGAAGATTTAAAGTTTTAAGAAGATTGAACTTTTTTTTTTTTTCTCATCCAACATTTGTTTATTTATGGACTATTTTTTGTCACATGTCACTGGGTGATATATGTCATATTCACATTATATAACCATCAATTCACAGTCATTGTTATTATATTTCACTAGCGCCACTAGTTTTTCCTGTTTCTCAATGTGCATGGTTATAGGTTTAATTTCTGTTATTCTACATATTTTTTTCTAAGTGGCAGCTTTAATTACATTTTGCTTTATTGGCGCAGTGGTGGTATAGGATATCAGGGACGGTCATATATCTAATACCAGCAGTTCAAAGTCTGTCCGAAGCCTTGTTTTGAAGCAAGTGTGTTTGAAGCCGAAGTAAGTGTAAATGAGCCCTAAGGGCTAGTTTTCACTTGCTTCAAAACATGGCTTCGGACAAGCTTTGTTAAAGCTCTCTGAACACCAGTCAAAGCTCCTGTAACTAAATAAAAGTTACCTTACAGTCCTGTTTACACCTGCTTCGTTTTTTGCTTCGGTGGGGCTTCGATGAGGCTTTGTTGGAGCTTGGATGGGGCTTCGGTGGGGCTTCGATGAGGCTTCGGTGGGGCTTCATGTGAGCTTTGCCATAGACTTCTATGAAGATGCTTTGTAGACGCTTTGAAGCACCACTAAAGCTACATGGGGTATAATTTTTGAAGTGAAGCCGAAGCAAAGCAAAAGCAGGTGTCAACAGGACTGTAAGCTAACCATTTTATTTAGTCACAGGGGCTTTGACTAGTGTTCAGAGAGCTTTAACAAAGCATGTCATGTTTTGAAGCAAGTGCAAACTAGCCGTTAATGTGTGTTGAAGCCGAAGCAATTGTAAATGAGCCCTTAGGGTTACAGGGTGGGTTAGTGTTACTATTACAGTGAATGTTAGCATTAGGATTACAGGGAGGGGTTGTGTTAAGGAGAGAGAGGCCTGACACAAAGAGGGTCATTCCTCTGCTCACCTCCTGCCTGGACTCATAGAGCCCTGAGTAAAGGTATCCAATCCCACTTAAAGCATCGTATTGTGCTAAAATTTGCCATTTAAGTGTGCCTCTGCTTTTGGGGACATTCTAGTATCTGGAATCCCCTGAAATCAGCTTGAATATAGGATTGAGAGCTACAGTGCCTTCAAAAAGTATTTATATCCCCTGAAATTTTGCACATTTTGTCATGTTACAACCAAAAATGTAAATGTATTTTAATGGAATTTTATGTGATAAACCAACACAAAGTGGCACATCGTTGTGAAGTGGATTTTTTCCGAATAAATATCTGAAAAGTGTGGCATGCATTTGTATTCAGCCCCTCTGAGTCAGTACTTTGTAGAACCACCTTTCGCTGCAATTACAGCAAGTCTTTTTGGGGATGTCTCTACCAGCTTTGCACATCTAGAGAGTGACATTTTTGCCCATTTTTTTTTTTTTTTTGCAAAATAGCTCAAGCTCGGTCAGATTGGATGGAGAGTGACTGAACAGCAATTTTCAAGTCTGGCCACAGATTCTCAATTAGATTTAGGTCTGGACTGTCACTGGGCCATTCTAACACATGAATATGTTATGATCTAAACCAGGGATCCTCAAACTACGGCCCTCCAGCTGTTGCAGAACTACACGTCCCATGAGGCATTGCAAAACTCTGACATTCACAGACATGACTAGGCATGATGGGAAATGTAGTTCCTGAACAACTGGAGGGCCGTAGTTTGAAGACCCCCTAATCTAAACCATTCCATTGTAGCTCTGGCTGTATGTTTTAGGGTCATTGTCCTGCTGGAAGGTAAACCTTTGCTGCAGTCTGAAGTCTTTTGCAGACTCTAACAGGTTTTCTTCTAATATTGCCCTGTATTTGGCGCCATCCATCTTCCCATCAACTCTGACCAGCTTCCCTGTCCATGCTGCAGAAAAGCATCTCCGCAACATGATGCTGCCACCACCATTTTTCACCATGGGCATGTGTGTTCCGGGTGGGGTGCAGTGTTAGTTTTCTGCCACATATAGTGTTTTGATTTTAGGCCGAAAAGTTAAATTTTGGTCTCATCTGACCAGAGCACCTTCTTCCACATGTTTGCTGTGTCTCCACATGGCTTCTTGCAAACTGAAAATGGGACTTCTTATGGATTTCTTTCAATATTAGCTTTCTTCTTGCCACTCTTCCATAAAAGCCAGACTTGTAGAGTGCAGAACTAATAGTTGTCCTGTGGACAGAGTCTCCTACCTGAGCTGTGGATCTCTGCAGCTCCTCCAGAGTTACCATGGGTCTCTTTTCTCTGATTAATGCTCTCCTTGCCCGGCCTGTCAGTTTAGGTGGACAGCCATGTCTTGGTAGGTTTGCAGTTGTGTCATACTCTTTCGATTTTCAGATAATGGCTTGAACAATGCCCAGTGAGATGTTCGAAGCTTGGGATATTTTTTTATAATCTAACCCTGCTTTAAAACTTCTCCACAACTGTATCCCTGACCTGTCTGGTGTGTTCCTTGGCCTCCATGATGCTGTTTGTTCTCTAAGGTTCTCTAACAAACCTATGAGGGCTTTGTAAAGAACATAGCACATATCATGAGGGACTCCATTTTAGTTTTAAGACACCATTTTAGTTTTACAGGAAAATTGAGAAAACTCAAATGTGAGTTTTAACTGAAACCAATATTATCTTTAAGCTGTTATCTATAGAAAACCTTCTCAAGGTTGCCTATACATTTTAGCTAGAATATGGAGTTTGGCCTAGCTCATGTTTGTTCTTGATAAGATTAGTGTGTCCTTCACTTGTTAAGAAATACATATATAGTAGAAATGATGCAAGATTTTGTCTTATAACACCAGCTAATAGTTAAATATTAACTGAACCTATTTTCATTTCAATGACATGTATAAGGTTAGTAAAACTCCTCCCATCCCTCAAACTGCATAAATACTGTCCCTTTTGACCAATACAAATTAGATGTCATTAAGTGGCTAAGCAAACCTGTCTCCTGTGTCACTTTATTGATATCTCCAGGCCTGGGGGTCAACGGAGGTCTTCCTGCATTACCTGAACCTATCTGGGTGGTCTTAGAAGCCGAAATTGCCTACAATCTGGGGGCTCGTCCGGGATAAAAAGCCAAATAAAATCATATCTGAAGGTAAGTCTTCATTTTGTCTTTATTGACGAAATATTTCTTGCCTCAGCTCTGATTAAAGCTTTTTAGACCCGTAAATTAGTAGGGGATAAGAACCACGCCAGAGGTTAATATTAGAGGGTTTTTGGGAAACCCACAAAGATAAGCAGTACTGCATACACATATATAGAGACATTCCTTTTGGGAAGGGATATGAAGTGGTTAATGAGGAAATAGACTCCGGTGACCCCAAAATCCTTTGCTTTTTCTTATCTATCGCATTAGAAGTTATAAGATAATCTGTTGTGTGTGTGTGGGTCAGAAGACTGGGTGGTAAGAACAGTCGACTCCCACTGTCAATATGGGTCAGAAACAAGGTAAAGAAGATCCTCCCCCTCTTCCCAATCCAGGAGAAACGTGTAAGGATTTTGTAGCCAGAATTTGTGGTACTAATTATGAATTCATAGTCCCATGGGTTTCAAATTTAGCGGGATGGACCGAAGCCATACACAGTGTAGACCCCTTTCCCCGGGATGGCGCTAATGATGAATTTCACATAGATATGATAAAAGGATTGTGTTTAGGAGATAAGAGAGCTTTCCCTTGGTACCCCGGGGATCCTCAATGGGATATGGATTATATGGAAAAGGGAGGAGAGAACTGGTTAAAATACGCCCCATATTGGTTTCAGAGGGATAATAAGAAACAGAAAAAGCCCACCAAATGTTTAAGTAAGGAAGATTATGACCAGAAACATAGAGAAGAAGCCGATAAAAAGAGATTTGTCCCTGACCCAATAGCCCCACCCCTGCCAATAGTCAGTCATCCTCCACCTGCATATGTACATGTCTATCCGAGTTTAAGAAAAGAAGATATTGATCTTCTGGCTGGACATTATGCAACCAGACAACGGCAGGTCCCCCTCGCTCCACAACCACAACAGCAGATGCCTCCCGCTCCACAACAAGATAGACAGCACCCACAGAGGGCCCGAGTCGAGGTAGGTGAACCAGAAGATGAACAGGGAGCTATAGGAGGGGTAGTTTCACCACCTGGCCAAGAGCAGGAGGAAGAAGACGTTAAAGGGGATAGAATACTTAGTCCCCCTAAAACAAAGAGTGGAACTGTATATAGTAACACTAACCTTCAAACACCTTTCATGACCATTGGAAATGAATTATTAAAAAAGGTAATAGACATTGAGGACATTGACAGGATAGTAAAACATTGCCCCAAACCCACCGCCTCTGCAGGTGGCACTTTAACTTACTTAAAAAAGGCATGTAAGGGTAGAAATTACACACAGGAAGACATGCGTCTTATCATTGATGGTATCATAGGACACACCAGTTCCTGGAGCTGGGCAAATGTTCCAAGTATAAACACTATTGACACTGGAAACGCGGGAGCATATGGGCTAAACACAGTACCAGGTAGGGACGCCATGTGGACAGAATTAGAGACTGAAATGATGAGAGTATTTAAAAATAAAAGTTCCCTCCCTACTGCCATAGCATGCAAACAAAAGTCAGGAGAAACTGTAGTTGAATTCTGGAAAAGGTTTCATGAAAATTGGACAACAGAAGCTGGATTAGCTACAACTACTGATGTGGGAGCTTTGTTTATTCAAACTTTTATGAATAATCTAAAACCCCAGTTCGCCTTGGTGGTGAAACAGATGATATCTGAATGGACCACACAGACGATTGACCAATTTCAGGAAACTTTAATACAGAAAGAAGCAGCAGGGTGTTTTGATGTAATAAAAGAGAAAGCAGTGAGTAGCCTTTATCAGGGTGGAGTGCGAACTCAGCCTCCCCAAGATAATGGTGGACAATGGAGCAGTGGAAACAGAGGCAGAGGAAGAGGAAGAACAAAAGGGAGAGGGCATGGTTTTTCCAGACCACCCCAGCAGTCCCGCACATGTTGTTTTAACTGTGGACAACAGGGTCACTGGAGAAATCAATGTCCTTATGAATGGAATAACCCAAATACTCAAGATCAAGATCAAATGCATACAAAGGGACCCCAATCTAGCCAACCAAATCAAGTTGCCCCAAAGCAACAGGGTCCCCGATTCCCTATACAGTGGAATCAACAGCAACTAAAATGAAGCTGCCCGGAAGGTAGTATCCCAGCATTTCCTTTGATCTCACACTCTTACAATGAACAACCAATTGTGACCCTATATATCAAAAATAGGCCTGTTCCATTTTTAACCGATTCAGGGGCAACTCGGAGCACCCTCAGTGAGGACTACTACAGAGGTGAGACTAAAATTGCTGAACCTTCTATGGGAATTAATGGGATACTTACCAAAACATACAAAACACCACCTTTACCAGTAAGTGATGTTGAAAGGGGAGGTGCAACAGTCTTGCATCATTGTTTCAGGATTATACCAAATTGTCCTGTGAATCTCTTGGGTAGAGATTTGATGGGAAAATTGGGTATAACACTGAAAATGACTACTGAAGGAGGGGTCTTCGTACACTCCAAGGTAATACCAATATATTACACTGAGGATAGTGATCTCCCTCCACCAGATGATCCGGTATGGTCAAAAAGCTCCTTGGATGTAGGTCTTATTTCTTGTACCCCATACAAGGCAGCTTTAAAATCATGGGCACAGCCGGTTTATCACAAACAATACCCCATTTCAAAAGAAAAAGAGGAAGGAGTGGCCCCAATGGTGGAAAGGTTCCTGCAGCTAGGAATTCTTAAAGAGACACTGTCACCCTACAACACCCCCATTAACCCAGTAATGAAGCCAGACGGCTCTTACAGGTTTGTACAAGACCTCAGAGCTATAAACAACCTAGTGATACCCATCGCTCCCATAGTGCCTGACGTGCCATCACTCTTAACCTCCATACCATGCGATGCAGAGTATTTTTCGGTCATTGACCTTTGTAATGCATTTTTTTCAGTTTCTGTTGACGAAGAGACACAGCCTATCTTTGCATTCAATTTCAGAAACCGCCAGATGACGTGGTGTAGATTACCCCAGGGCTATGTAGACTCCCCTGTAGTGTACACAGTGGCCCTCCAGGCAACCCTGCGGTCTTGGACACCCCGCCATGGTTCCGTCCTACTTCAATATGTTGATGATTTGTTGTTGTGTAGTCCAAGCCAGAAAGCATGTAAAAATGATGGTTTAGATCTGTTACATTGGTTAGCAGACAATGGTCACAAGGTTTCTAAGAAAAAGCTACAATGGTGTCAGGAAACTGTTGAATACCTTGGTTTTGTACTCTCCAAAGGAGAAAGGAAAATCAGTCACAAGAGAACTGCGGCTCTCGTGGGTCTGCCCCGCCCACTTACTAAGAAGGACATGCTATCCTTTCTTGGAATGATTGGTTACTGCCGCCAATGGATACCTGATTGTTCCTACTATGATAATCTCCTGAGGCAAGCCACAGGTACTGACATGCCAGATTGTGTGAAATGGAATGATGAAATGTACAATGCTTTTGTGTATCTTAAAACTGCAATGGTCACATCTCCTGGACTTGGACTACCTGAATATGGTAAAATGTTTCACTTGTTTGCAAGGGACAACTGTAAAACAATGGCGGGGGTCCTGGCTCAGGAGCATGGGGGGAAACTCCGCCCAATTGCGTTTTTTTCAAAAGTTGTGCCGATGCCAGTACAGGGCATGCCGGCGTGTCTCAGAGCTCTGGCATCCTGTGCGATGGTGGTGGAAATGGCTACATCATTCACTCTAGGGCATGCCACCACACTACACACCACTCACAATGTATCCATTCTACTAAAAAACATCCATACCCAGCACATGTCAGCCCAGAGGCTGAGCGGTTATGAAGTAATTTTACTTTCTAACCCAAAACTTGAGATCAAATATGCCTCTCCCACTTCTGGCCCAGCTCCAATCCTGAATGCCTTGCTAGGCTTGAAAGGTGAAGAAGATGAGGTAGTGCCTCAACATGAATGCATGGACCTCATCCACCAAGACACATCCCCGAGACCAGACATGTCTTCAACTGCTCTCCCTGGAGCACAGAATGTCTTTGTGGATGGGTCTTGTTCAAGACCAAATGATAACACATACCATGCAGGGTATGCTGTTGTTCAGCTGCCTGATAAAATACTGGAAGCAAACCCTGTCCCATTCCAATCAGCACAAGCTGCAGAACTTATAGCCCTTACTCGAGCTTGTCAGCTTTTTGAAGGGCAGGATGTAAACATTTACACAGACTCCAAGTACGCGTACGGTGTCGCGCATGATTTTGGAGTCATATGGAAAAGGCGGGGCTACATAGCAGCAGACGGTAAATCCATCTCACATTCCACGCTTGTCACAAGTCTGTTAGAAGCTATACAATTACCAAGGTCCATAGCTATACTACACTGTAGGGCACATACAGGGCAACAGGATGACATAGCCAAAGGCAACGCCTTAGCTGACAAAGCAGCAAAAGAAGCAGCATCCACACAGCCTGCAAACATACAAATGCCATTACTCTCACCAGAAATTCCTCTTTTGGATCAAACATTGCGTGATCTCCAAGCATATGCCACAGACCAAGACATCCAGCAATGGAACTCAATAGGTGTGCAGACAAACCCAGAAACTGACCTTGTCTGCCAAGAGGGGAGACCATGTATCCCTGTAGCCAGTGCACCCATTTTTATTTCACAATACCATGGGATAGGTCACAGAGGGTGGAAAGTCACATGTGAACTTTTGGATAAGGATTTTTACATTCCAGGTCTTCCCTCTCTCGTTAAGGCATATGTTTCCAGATGCATCACATGCATTCGGAATAACCCTAGCAACCCTCACAAAGCAAAACACGAACATCTGATATATCCATCTACACCATTCACTCATCTGCAGATAGATTTTACACACATGCCCAAACTAGGTAAAAGACAGGAATATTTGCTAATAATAGTGGACATGTTTTCAAGATGGATAGAATTGTTTGTAACTACAAAGGAAGATGCACAAACAGTAGTGAGGATTCTGATACAAGAAATTATCCCAAGGTGGGGTTGCCCACTGCAGATCAACTCTGACAATGGTCCTGCATTTGTGGCCAAAGTTTGTCAAGACCTGGTAAAAACACTGAAAATAGAATGGAAGTTTCATATTCCTTACCACCCCCAGAGTTCAGGTATAGTGGAAAGGATGAACAGAACCATTAAAGATAAGATCAGGAAGGCCACTGGAGGTACGTATGCAAATTGGAAGAAGGTCCTACCAGCTGTACTAGCCGAGGTAAGAATGACACCCTCTAAAAAGACAGGATACTCTCCTTTTGAAGTCTTAATGGGTAGGCCATTCCCCACCCCATGGGCCAGACAGCCACTTATGTTAGAAAGAGGGGACCTAGATCTTATTCAGGAAGAATATGTAAAAAAACTTATTGAAACTTTGGATAAAGTTGAAAGGAATGTTGCTCGCACCTCTCCTTCTTCTTCACAGGAACCTACACACCCTTTCCAGGTGGGTGACACCGTGGTGGTCCAGAGATTGAACCGCACCAAGAAACAAGAGTTTCCCTTCGGACCCCCAACCACAGTGATCGCAGTCACCCGCACAGCTATTTTGGTAGAAGGACAACAGGCCTGGATTCATGCAAGTCGCGTAAAGAAGGTCAACCAGGACCCTAAGAAGCAAGGCAAAGATAAAGCACAGAGAGGTGAAGCAGGTGATATAAATCCTCGAAAACAGAGTGAAGCAGGTGGTCAAGACTCTGAACAAGATGACGTCGCTTATTTCACCACGGACTTCTGGGAAAGCCTTGTGCCTCCTATGCTGGGCTGCCCTGATTGTGTTCCTGCCAACTTGGCTGATAACTAACTGTATTTATTATTCTGAAGATTTGGGACTCATAAAGGGTATTTGTGGGGCCTCTAACACTCTACAACAGAATAATACACATGACAGACACAAGAGAAATGAAAACTCAGAAAGTTTTACAGATAAAATGTTATTGTTGAAGTTTAAATATAGCTACGCCCAGAAATCTGGATTTGAAAAATGTTGGATATGTAGTAAACTCCATCCTAGCACTGCTAGAATCCCCTTAATGGCAGTACCTCTAAACTTCACCCCACTCCTTAATGGCACACCTCCTGTCGTCCTTACAGAAGTCATAAGAACACTTTCAAATAATACCCTTACTTTCCAAATTACTGGTAGAAGTCATTCCCCAGACTGGTGTTTTAGGCTGGGAAACTCCACAAATGGAGCTGAAGTTTGCCAACAAGCTAATATTAACTTTTCAATGACTTCAATTGAAAGCCCTTTCTTTCATACTTCAGAACCTGCCCTAAACACCACTCTAATAAACTTTCTTAACTCCAGTTCCACTTCCACAGTAGGACAATTATTGTCGAGTTTAACTTTTTCCAGTTTTTCTGATGAAATGATGACAATATTCAACAAACGATCCTTAGCTCTAGGAAACAGTATTTATATTTGTTGTGGAAAAATCTGTCACCCTTGGATCCCCACCGAACCCCAAGGATGGTGTTATCTTGCATCCCTAGTCCCCATCATGGGCGTAGTAGGAGATAGCAAGGGAGGACACCTCCTTGAAGCTAGCATGCATCCTAGGTACCCCCTCAAACACCGCAATAAAAGGGAGTTATTTCTTACAAAGGATAAGGCATGGGCTTGGTTCCCCTCATGGACTGGGTGGGGAATAGACTTAATGAAAAGGTTGAATAATTACACTGGAATCATTGATGAAATAATGGAAAAGAATTCTGATGATATTACTAAATTAAATATAGAAACTAGGGCAATTAGAAAACAATTAGAACTACACGAGTTAGCCATAGAAAGCATGAGTGCTGCTTTAACTGGGTTATGTGAAAACACAGAAGATTATGAGTGTTGTACCTGGTTTCATAACACAAGTATTGAGGTACCAGATTATTATGATATAATTGCACAACACCGGAAAGAAGTAAACAAATTACAAGATGAAGCTAGAAACATTGCTAAGACATGGGATCCTTTTGCAAACCTAAGTTCTGGGATAGGAATTTTGGCATGGATAAAGAGTGCTGCCATAACTATAATTATGATTGCTCTTTTTGTTTTGTTCCTATATGCCTGTTATAAGCTTATAATGTGTATAATTGTTAAGGCATCCCGAACCCCTGATCCTGCTGCTGCGAATAGAATTTATCTGAGTATGTATTATGATAGAAGAAAATTTACATAACTGTGAAAGATAGTGAGCCATATAAATAATGTCTCAAAGAGGGGATTGTAAAGAACATAGCACATATCATGAGGGACTCCATTTTAGTTTTAAGACACCATTTTAGTTTTACAGGAAAATTGAGAAAACTCAAATGTGAGTTTTAACTGAAACCAATATTATCTTTAAGCTGTTATCTATAGAAAACCTTCTCAAGGTTGCCTATACATTTTAGCTAGAATATGGAGTTTGGCCTAGCTCATGTTTGTTCTTGATAAGATTAGTGTGTCCTTCACTTGTTAAGAAATACATATATAGTAGAAATGATGCAAGATTTTGTCTTATAACACCAGCTAATAGTTAAATATTAACTGAACCTATTTTCATTTCAATGACATGTATAAGGTTAGTAAAACTCCTCCCATCCCTCAAACTGCATAAATACTGTCCCTTTTGACCAATACAAATTAGATGTCATTAAGTGGCTAAGCAAACCTGTCTCCTGTGTCACTTTATTGATATCTCCAGGCCTGGGGGTCAACGGAGGTCTTCCTGCATTACCTGAACCTATCTGGGTGGTCTTAGAAGCCGAAATTGCCTACAGGCTTCACAGAACAGCTGTATTTATACTGAGATTAAATTACACACAGGTGGACTCTATTTACTAATTAGGTGACTTCTGAAGGCAATTGGTTCCACTAGATTTTAGTTAGGGGTATCAGAGTAAAGGGGGCTGAATACAAATGCACGCCACACTTTTCAGATATGTATTTGTAAAAAATGTTGAAAACCATTTATCATTTTCCTTCCACTTCACAATTATGTGCCACTTTGTGTTGGTCTATCACATAAAATCCCAATAAAATACATTTACGTTTTTGGTTGTAACATGACAAAATGGGAACAATTTCAAGGGGTTTACTTTTTCAATGCACTGTATATTGCTCTTAAATCTCAGTTATTGCTCTCTAGTTGACCATTTGCCAGGTCTGCCCGAGGGGGCTGTGGCTGTTATTAGAGTTGAGAGGCAGAGTAACGGACTGAAAAAACAAAAGCAGCTCCTTCGGGTTATCGCTACACAATTAAATACTGAATATTCAAATGAACTCCAAATAATACATAAATAATATATACATGAAAAAAACTGTCACAGGACAGATATTGTGTGAAAGTTAAAAGTCCAAAAACATTTCAAAGCATACAAAACCAATAAAGAAAATAGATGCCCAGAAGTGTACACAACAAATAAACTTCTTCCTTCCTTGAATAGTGTCAACAGCATCCACCATCACCAGAGGTACAGGGCCGGTACAAGGGGTGGGCAGAGAGGGCACTTGCCTTGAGTGCAGTGTTGATTTGTATAAAAAAGGGGCGCTGGAAGCATTGGATGATTCTCCTGCCTCACAGATGGAAGTGGCTGTAATTCTCCTCCTACTCTGTTCTAGCTGCTTCATCTATGGGTAACTGCATCATCTTGCTCTCCTTCCCGGCCGTCTTTTTAGACAGGGGCGAAACTGGAGTGGGGGGGCAGGGGGGGGGCACAGGCCCCGGGTGACGCATCTAGGGGGGGCACCGCCAGGAGTTTCGCTAAAGGCGCTGGAGTGGGGGGGGTGCAGAGGAAGCCCTGGACCAGAAAAGGGTTTGTATGGCAAAGACCCTGGATTAGGAGAGGAGGCCTTGGACTAGAAGGGAATTACACAGGAAGCCTTGGATTGAGAGGTGCAGAGGAGGCCCTAAACTAGCAGGGGAGTGCAGAGGAGGCCTTGGACTATAGGATGCAGAGGATACCCTGGACTAGAAGGGGAGTATACAGGAGGCCTTGGACTGGTGGGGGGGGGGGAGTACACTGGAGGCCCTGGACTGGGGGGTGTAGAGGAGGCCCTGGACTTGAAAATTGGGGTTGGTGTGGCAAAGGACCTGGAATTCGGAGGACTGGGTGCAGGGAGGCTCTGAACTTTGGGGGGCTGTAGGGGAGGCTTTAGACTAGAAGGGTAGTGCAGAGGGAGCCCTGGAGTGGGGGGTGGGGGTGCAGAAGAGGCCCCTGACTAGGAAATGGTGGTTGGTGTGGCAAGGGCCCCTGGATGGGGGGGTACAAGGGAGATACTGGATTAGGTGAGGGGGTGCCTGGAGGTCCTAGATTAGGAGTGGGGGTTTCTGGAGGCCCTGGACTAGGGCAGCAGATGTCTGGAGGCCCTGGTCTATGGGGTAGGGATAGTGGAGGCCCTCTGGACTAGGAAAAAGGGTGCCTGAAAGACCTGCCAGCCTTAGGGAGAAATAGCCTGGATCTAAAGCCTGGGCTGATTAAGAGCCTGCCTGGGCCCTGGAGGGTGAGTTCACAGCCAGGGCTGGACTGGGACAAAAATTTGGCCCTGGACTTCACCCAGACTGGCCCACTTTGACAGGTCTCTCCCATG
Organism: Aquarana catesbeiana; assembly: GCF_042186555.1. Taxonomy (NCBI): domain Eukaryota; kingdom Metazoa; phylum Chordata; class Amphibia; order Anura; family Ranidae; genus Aquarana; species Aquarana catesbeiana. The sequence continues at coordinate 176,523,742 of NC_133331.1, read as the reverse complement.
CCGGCTTGCCACCCAAGTCCCCCCCCCCACTAGCTATTAGCCGTTCTACATTATTTCTCTTATAGGCAGTACCAGTGGGGAAGCTAGACATTATTTCACCTGGGGCAAAGAATCAGTTTGGTGCCCCCCCCAATGGAACAAGATTAGGCAGGAAAGTGAGGCCGCCCTCCTTCCAGATCGTATGATGAGCTTCTAAGTGTTGACTCCTGAGCATCATGTCTGTATTCAGGCGCGCTGCATAACTAGCCAGGGAGAGGAGGTGAGCACTGCGGGGGGGACAGAGGACTGGAGGGAGGCAGCGGTCCACTGTCACTGAAATCGGCCCACTGAGCCATCGGCCCACCGGGAAACTCCCTGTAGTCCCAATGGCCAGTACATGCCTGTTCACAGCATAAATAGGGACATTTATCAATTGTCGCAAGTAATGCCAAACAGGAGCAGAGAGACAGGTCGTGTTTTCGATTTATTGGTTATTTGGCTGTACTTCTGTGGATCACAGCAGTGCAGATTGTTTTGCACTCCTGTGACCCATTTACACCTGACAGCGGGCTGTCAGCTGACGTCACAGAGCAGGTCCAGGGAAAGATCGCAACCATATGGTTGGGATCGGCCCACCACATGACTGGCTGGACTGGCATCCAGCTCAGCTTCTCAGCGGGACGCTGAGAGTCTGAGCCAGTCGCTCCTGCCCCCTCCACAGCCCAGTGTTTCGGGGGGGCAGAGCAGAGAGCTGGTGACTGTCAGTCTCTGGCTCTCCGCTTGATTACTCGGTTCTCAGCTTGGAGCTGGCGGGGGACAGATGCAGCATCCATCTAGGTAAGTATGATTAAAAAAAAAAAAAAAATTCCGATACTTCTCTTTTGATTACCCGAGATCTCCTTTTTCCTGCTATCTGGCCCACATGACAATTAGGCCTCATTCACATGGAGCATATGTATCCATGCTCTGTGTGATGGCCGTGTTCCGCATAGGGATACTTGGTGTTCTGTGCATCCCTGTGCAGGCAGTCCAGTCAAAGTCAATTGGGAAGGATGCATCAGCAAAATTTGACACACAGGCAGGAAAGGATGCATGCATCCGAATGCACAGTATCTGCATTAATATTTATACCACCTGGGGTTACTTCAAGAATGAGTTAAGACACAGTGAATGGGGTTCTGGTCAAAAAGTGTTTTCTTCTGTGTGAATAGAAAGGCAATGAACTGATTCATCTAAAGTTATTCTTTGGTCCACTTTATGATGTGACATTGGAGAGTGGAAGTATGTGTCAAAACATGATCTCCTTTTGTGGAGTTAACCAGTGCTTAAATAATAAAATAGTTGAGGATGCGTCCGGAGCCCCCTTAGGTGTGTTGCAACAGCGAATTAATATTATAAAATATAAAACCAGAAGCGGGTGTGAGACCCGTCACCCGATTGGCTGAAAGGACAGGCGATCCTATTGGACGCCTAGGAGGAGGGAAGGAGATGCACAGCGGAAGCGAGGAGAAGAGCCGCCTGGTCCCCGCTGTTGCCTGGATGCCCGATCCCCGCCGCTCCATGGATGCCCGATCCCCGCTGCCTTGATGGGGTAAGTGCCGGTGGACCGACCGGTGGAGAGCGGGGGGGTTTGAGTTGCTGCGGGGGAGATTTGGTTGTTTGCCACCCCCCAAGCAAAAAACCACCAGCCGCCACTGGACATCACACTAGTGTGAACCAGCCCTAAAGGTCCCTTAGCAGACTCGTGTAAACATGGGCTGCATTTCATTGGGTCACATTCATTGGGCTGTACTGACCACTGATCATGATGGGGAGATCATTTTTGCTTAAATGCAAAGCATAGTGGCTGCAGCATGTGTATACCCTATACAGCTGCCTTTGCAGCTGTGGGGGGAGGAGGATGGTACAATCTGGATCCAGTTGCTTGTTCTTACCCCTACCCAACCACAACTGTAAATGAGGTCTTAGGCATCATTCACACAGTGAGGTATTGGGGGGGGGGGTATCGCCGCTAAGGGCTGTATACATTGAAAAAATTAAACAGCATTGGGCTGTGCCACAGCTGCCCTGCAACCGCATGCAATGCATGGTTTGCATGCCCAGTGGGTCAGCACCTTGATGGTTAAAACAGGCAGTGGCGAGGTAATATTACCCCTCACCACTTGTCAAACACCAGCAGTGATAGACACACATTGTATCAAGCCCTTTCAGGCCCCTTCCTCCCTCAGTCCCAGTTCACACTGGTGTGATGCGGGAAACCCTGCGATTCAGTGCCGGTTCCTGCATCACACCTAAATCACAGATTGGTTCACACTGACATCTGCAAACCACTGGGGGTGTAAATGTAAAGTTAATGGCACCCCCAGATCGGTTCGCAGATCGCAGTGCAAACTGTCAAATGGTGCGATTCCAGTGCAGACCAAAAAAATGCAGTCATACAAACTGTATGGCTGAATTCACATCGCACAGACATCGCATGTGATGTCCACAGCAATGCAGTGCGAATTACATGGGGTGGTGGTGGGGCTTCTTGCAGTCTGCAAACTTCACCCTGGGCACAGGATGACCTTGTCCCGGCACTGCTAACCGAACCCAGATGTCTCCCTTATTCAGAGTGGTCACCAAGAGCTTAGGCCGAAATATTAAAGCTTGAATGTCGTCTCTCCACATGCATCCCAGGGATCACCAGCAAACACTGATTACCAAACAGCCACGTTCAATCTTCCAGCAGCATAAACTCATGTAAAGGCAAGCATACAGATACTGCTCATAGCGTAAACGATCATCTGGTATGTTTATTTAGCAAAAAATTGCACTTACTGTACATATGTATACAAACAATGCGCATTAAAAAGAATCACCAAAGCCGGCAAACAGCAGTTACTTCCAGTACACAATGACCTCAGTAAGAGGCTCCGCCAAATGTGCTTCATCATCAGAGGACATCTTTTGGGCCATTATTTTTCAGTACTACCCAGTATGTTCTGGTTTTTGATATTGGGAAGGATATCTTCTTTTTGTGTTTCCAGCTTGTTTTTTTTATTTTTGTTTATTGACACATTTGCGCAGTTTTCATTATTTTTTTCATCATCAGGGTTAGTGTTAAGGATTCAGAGAGAGGTAGTGTTTCGGGTCACAGTAGTGTTAAGGTTACAAAGAGGGGTAGTGTTGGGGTTACAGTAGTGTTAAGGTTACAGAGAGGGGTAGTGTTGGGGTTACAGTAGTGTTAAGGTTACAGAGAGGGGTAGTGTTGGGGTTACAGTAGTGTTAAGGTTACAGAGAGGGGTAGTGTTGGGGTTACAGTAGTGTTAAAGCCGAGGTCCACCGAAATTTTTTTTTTAAAAGTCAGCAGCTACAAATACTACAGCTGCTGACTATTAAAATAAGGACACTTACCCATCCAGGGTGCCCGCGATGTCGGCACCTGAGGCCGAACCGTCCCTCGGTCCTCGGGTGCTGCCTCCGCCATCTTTGGTGAGGGAATCAGGAAGTGAAGCCTTGTGGCTTCACTTCCTGGTTCCCTACTGCGCGTGCGTGAGTCGCGCTGTGCAATCCGAAGGGTCCCTGCTGTCTCTGGGACCTGTGTGTCTCCCAGAAGACAGCCGGCGGGACAGGAAGTGGCGTAGACCCCCGTGGGAGTCTATGCCTGGAAGTGGGTGCAAATACCTATACAGGTATCTGCACCCCCCCTGAAAGGTGCCAAATGTGACACCGGAGGGGGGAGGGTTCAGAAAAGCGGAAGTTCCATTTTTGTGTGGAACTCCGCTTTAAGGTTACAGAGAGGGGTAGTGTTGGGGTAACAGTAGTGTTAAGGTTATAGAGAGGGGTAGTGTTGGGGTAACAGTAGTGTTAAGGTTATAGAGAGGGGTAGTGTTGGGGTTACAGTAGTGTTAAGGTTACAGAGAGGGGTAGTGTTGGGGTAACAGTAGTGTTAAGGTTATAGAGAGGGGCAGTGTTGAGGTTACAGAAGTGTTAAGGTTACAGAGAGGGGTAGTGTTGGGGATACAGGGAGGTTTGGTGTTAAGGTTACAAGGAGGGTGCCATGAGGGGATTATAGTGAGAGATTGCGTATGGGTTCTGAGAAGGTTTGTGTGAAAGTGACTCAGGGTAGGGTAGCTGTCTTAGTGCTTATAGCTCTGTGCCAAAAACTATGAGTGCCAATATAATGGTGCTGGCAGCTTATGCATCGTTATTAATAAGATACAGTGTACGCAAAACATTATCTGTACTGCAGTGAAGTAGGGGCTTAGTGTGGGCACTGTGCCCTGGCTGCACATATTATTCCACTGATGGGTGTCCTAGTTTTTTAGTAATTCTAACATCACTGTCTTCATGCCAGTTGCATCACGAGACATTTTACTGGCTGAGATGTTGCAACAAATTTGATTAGTCCTTTGTCACAGTTGATTCTGAATGAAGAGTAATCATTTCCATTATAATAATTTCCATTTGTGCTGCAAAAACTGATGGGTGACAACCCTCTTTTCCGATTTCCTAGTTATGCTGCTGTGTTGTCACCCCGTCACATGTGCTTCTGATGATGATTCTAAAGCGTGGTACATGTGGGCCAAATATCGGCCGGTACTCTGTTGAAATGGACGACATTTGGCCCACGTATGGCAGCCTGTCCGACAGAAGCCAGCCAAACGTCCAGCCTCTGTAGAATGAGCATGCCAGAAAACCATCTTCCAATCGGCATCTGATCAGCACTCGCATCCAATGGTTGCGAGCCCTGACCGATGTGTTCTTCGGGAGGGGCAGTCCCCCTGTCAGAACACAATAGCTTAGTGGGGAGATCACTGTACTGACATTGCATAGTTAGTAGGGAGACCTCCTCACGAGCTCCTCAGCCCACTCGGCTAAATGAAAAATACCTTATAGTGTGTACCAGACTTAAGTGACCATTTCAGCACACATCATGCAGGCATTGTCTATGGTAGCCATCCTCTGGAAATGTCATGCAGCCATAACTGTAGTGCATTTATACAGACAAAAATTGGCTGCAAAAAGGCTGTAGGAGGTTGCAGAACTGAAATGCAATATATTGATTTTTTACTCATTAAATAAAGCCCCTAATTACACTTCCCAAACTTATACTTGCAACTCTAAATTGTAAGTACATACATTATTTACTATTGCACTGAAAATTCCCTAGATTGTTTGCATCTTTCCTGATCCAGTTTGGTACTTCTTGGTTTCCCTATCTGTGTATTCACATCTTGAAAAATTGCTACAAAAACATACATACCATATATAGACAGACAACTGATTCATCTCATACACTTTGTGCACCAGCTAATCTATGGTTACTTTTTCTGGAAAAGCTTCTGTCAGCTCAGCAGGTGAAAAAATGAATGAATTCTAAAAAGTTAATTGTAAGGAGGGATAGCGGGTATGTTTGCATTCACACATTTTAGATATGCTGTCAATTTAACATGGGTGTTTACCGTAAAGTTAAAGTATAATAGATCATTATTTTCCTACTCCTGTTCTCAAGGGCACCTGTAGTTTTAGAATATTGTTAGCTATGTGCTATTCATAGTCACTGTATTCTGTGTAGGTCTAAAATTAAACGTATGAACTAGCTAAGGGCAGCATTCCTTTAGTTATGGAACTTGCTGAATATAAAATAGGAAAGAATGAAATCGGGAATATAAATTGGATCTCAAAAAAAGTTTTCATTCGTTTTCTAAATGTTACGAGAGTATGAATTAATTCTATTTGAAGTTTACAGCACAGACATACAGTAACTAATATCTTACTATAATTTTCATTTTTCCAAACAGGAAAAAGTATGCGGTATATTATTCATAGTGATCAGAGAGGGGGTATGTTTTCACTTTTTATTTACTTTTTTTTTTTTTAAGCTGGTCCACTGAGCAATTACATTTTATAATGGCAGATAGCTCCTCTCAATGTGAGTTCTGCCTCTGAATAAATGGAAGGGCGCACTGACCTAGTGCATTATCCTAAAATAACAGCTTTCTTGTTATAAAAAGTGGTAAGTATTATACTCACACATTGGCAACTGCATCAAAGCTCATTGCATAATACAGCATCCTTCAGTCCATCATAACCTGTGGCAGGAGGTTGCTTTCACACTTCTTATATAGAAAAATGGCATGGTAATGTATTTTTGCTATATAAGAGGGGTGCAAGCAACAGTCTTGGCTCTGAGGAAGAGGCTAGTCCTCGAAACGCGTTAGTCTATTGGATCTTCACCTCCTGCCATAGGTTATAATGTACTGTGGACTGAACAATGTTGTATTATGTAATGAGCTTTGATGCAATTTGTGAGTATAATACTTACCACTTTTTATAATAGTAAAGCTATGGTTTTAGGATAATGCAGTAGGTCAGTGCGCCCTTTCCTTAACTATTGTTGTTCCAGATTTCCCCAGTTTTATGAGGGCATCAAGACGAGACTTATCCACATTAAGCCAGGATGGAGATATAGCCTACTTAGCTTGAGTGGGCACACTCCCAAGTGCAGGAGAATTTGTTTGTGACCATTTGCATCTCTGAATCCATGGGGCTGAAGCCTTCTAAGGCAGCCTTCCGCATCAGGGAGACTTGCTGCTGTATTGCTGAGGTGAGAGTACTTACTGCTTCCTGAGAATGTCCAGTGCTAGGTCAGTTCCTCAAGAACTTCTCCCTTGTCAGGAGCAACACGATCTGCTTCAGGGGTGATGTCTAGGTATGAGCTGATGATTTGATCTGTTTCAGCGTTCAGACGAAACATCTAAATGTTTAATCATTTGTCTAAAGGTGAATGTCATGTCCAATAGGAGTATTACTACCATGCTTATACATGACAGCTTCCCACTTTCAATAGCTGTTAAGGACTCTAGCTGGTGCTGGCACCAGTGACACCACTGGTCCCATTCACTTACATGGTCGGAAATCCCTGGCCATGTAAGCAAAAGTGAGAGCTGGGGAGAGTTTAAACAAATACAGCCTGAGGTTCCCTCCAAATCACATCGTGCCCTTCTGGTCTAGAATATAGAATGTTTAAGGGGGGTTAAAAAAGAAAAAAAAGCAGGACCCCCCCCCCAAAAAAAAAGAATCCATATTAGATCCTTATTCAAGCATGCAGCTTGGCAGGATAGGATGGGAGAAGTGTGATGACCTCCCCCATCTGAACCATACAAGGTCACATGCCCTCAACATGAAGGGACCCCTTGGGTATAGCATATTTGCCTTCATGTTGATGAGGACAAGGGCCTCTTCCCCACAATCCTAGCTCACTGGTTGTGGGGGTCTGTGGATGAGGGGCTTTTCAGAATTTGGAAGCGCCCTTTAATAATAAGGGGCCCCCCAGATACTGCAACCCCAGTGTGAATGAGGAAAAAGTACATAGTATCTGTACTCATTCACAAGCGCCCTTTAAAAAAAAAGCATGAGCCCCCCCCCCAAAAAAAATAAGAATCCATTTTAGACCCTTATCCAAGCATGCTGCCTGGCAGGATGGGATGGGAGAAGTGTGATAACTTCCCCCATTTGAACCATACAAGGTCACATGCCCTCAACATGAAGGGACCCCTTGGGTATAGCATTTTTGCCTCCATGTTGATGAGGACAAGGGCCTCTTCCCCACAATTCTAGTTCGGTGGTTGTGGGGGTCTGTGGATGGGGGCCTTCTCAGAATTTGGAAGCACACTTAAATAATAAGGGGGCCCCCAGATACTGCAAGCCTAATGAATGAGGAAAGAGTACACAGTATCTGTACTCATTCACAAATATATATCTGAAGTATAAATCCTTTAAAAGTCTCTTACATAAATCAGTGCAAGTCCTTCATTAAAAAAAAAAAGGTCTTGTGATGAACATCTGTGAAAGCCATCATCTGACAGTGTATATCCACAGAAATCATGATGCCAAATGCCGCCAACCCACTGAAAGAAAAAAAAACCTACCGACCGCCAACACAGGTCTCATTGCTTCACTCCCACCCAATGACAGATTTAGTGGATGACAGCTGATATAAATAAAGGGGGTGGAGTACCCCCCATGATGTAATTTGACCATATATGAACATGGGGGATGCTCATCATGGGGATTCACAGAAACAACGTCATGAAGATTCACATGGAGAGGGCCAGTATCTGGGGGCCCCCTATTATTAAAGGGGATTTCTAGATTCCAATAAACCCTTCACATGCAGATCTCCACAACCACTGGCCAAGGCTGTGAGGAACATACCTGGGTTGTGAGGAAGAGGCCCTTGACAAGGTGCTTTGCAAGCGGGGTCCCCCCCTGTCAAGGTTCACCTGCCCCATGTTGAGGGCATATGTCTTGGTTTCGGTTCAGGAGTTGGGGGCTCACTCCTATCCACACTTTCCCTAGCCTGCCAGACTGCATGCTCTGATAAGGGTCTGGCATGGAGTTTTGGTGGGGGAACCATGGTACAAAACCATAAATTAATTTATTAAAATAAAGACATTTAAAGACTCACACTTTGGTGTGCTAAACAGCACTGTGTAATACACTCAGTATAAAAACTGCTCACTGCCCAATTGCAGTATAAGTCCTCATTTAACAATAATTAGTGCACTTTATTCTACCAGTGTTGACTTGGTGACACACTAACACAGAGGGTTCTATAGTTCTAAACTGTGGCAATAAATCAGTAAACAGATCACAAACAGGCCTGTCACATACAGGCAATTGTGGCAATTGTAACGTAGTGACAATATTATTATGTGGGTAAAAAACAGGCGATTGTAAAAATATATGGGCCAGAAATGGTAATCATGACAATAAATTCAGTGGGCAACAAATGGGCAATTGTGATAATTGCAGTTAGGAAATTACAGAGCATGTCAGCCTCCACAAAGACATTATTGAAATCCACCTTTCGTGCAAAGTCCACATACATAAAGCACATTGGCTTTCTCATCTATCCTGGAAGGAAGTACTCCGAACTCTTCACTAAAAGACGGACTCAGACCGCACGTGGATATCGCTGGCTACAGCTAAAGATCCCTAAACTGCCATTATACTTTGCTTTATCGCAGTATACCCCACATAGCATGTATAGTTTGGATTGGGTAATGTATACTGAACGTGAGAAATCGCTGTGAATGCACCCCCTCCCTGTATAAGGTATGTGCCCACACTACATACGGGCACAAACGCAGGGGTATGTCACCACTGAAGAGCTTTTAGCTCAGGGTAACATTTGTTAGAACACATTAGAGTTCCTGTAGATGGCCTCTTCACCCATTTAATCCTACAGCTAATGGCCAGAACAGGACAGCTTAGCAAATGTCGCCTCCCACTCCCCAAAGCTGTATGATACCCACTGTTTCAATGTGCAATGCATCGCACACCTATGGTTTACCCCTCCCCTACAGTGGGATCATCATTCGATTATACCCACCATGTTCATTGGCTAAAATGAATAGGAGGTAGCAAGAAGTAGTTCTTACTCAAAACCCTTTTACACTAAGTTATATAATGCTGTATATATAATGCTGTAATCTTGTCCCGTTTAAGGACTTGGGGGCTTAGATAGATATTATGACAGATGTCACACAAGCTCCAACAGTAATCCTGCTGCAACCGGCGAAAATATGATAACGCTCACCTGACATCCTTTATACCCTTTGGCATATGTCCTTCAAATATTCTTACACTTAAGGGGACACTGAAGGGATGCAGAACAAACATACATCGGCACCTTAGCTGGACAGAAGGGGTGGAGATGGGGAGAGGGACAGAATCACTGGCGGTGAAGAATGGCTCTGCTACTTAGCAAACTCTGGGTTATAACTACGCAGTTCTAGAAAATTACTGTTTTTCTGGTTTGAAGTATTTAATTGTTTTTCATTTGAACTGTTGAACTTTATTTTAAGGTCTCGTTTTGATGTATTCAAGATACCACATGCTTAAATGACTTAAGAAGCTTACCTTACCAAGGAATCACACAACCTGATGTATAACACTGACCATGTATCCCCGCTCTATCTTTAACGACATTTTTTACATTTTGACATGGCCCTACTACCCCGATTATACCACTGGAAACTTACTTGATTCCCATACCTCACTGGCCATTAAACACAAAAACAATTACCGCAATATCAAATACTCGGTATGTACAATTAACATACGACCACATTAAGACCCCTACAACAATATCCTCCTTTCACTTGCTCTAATAGATGGTAACAGCGGACCATCCCTCTATTTCGAAGTTTCTCCTGTGTTAGGTACTTACCAACCCCCACACAGTGTAGTAGATCGGTGCAGCCCTATATCTGGGCCGGGTTCCACTGATAGCTCACTGTACTTATCTAACCTATCTTGGAGTAGAGTAGGTTAGCTAATCAATCCCCTCCCCTTTCCCAATTCACGCAGCCCTTCTTATTAAACGGATACGCAAACGGTAATCTACCTCATTTAGGGTTCCCCCCTTCTTTCATACCCTCCGCTTCTAACAATCCCCCCATCACTACCATGGCGGATACAGAGACAAATACAAATAGTGCGCACTTTCTCCAATTGATATTAGCGCTGTACTCTAGCCCCACGGCTAGAATAAGGGTCAATGGCTGCCTGTCGAACGTCTTCTCCATTTTGAGTGGTACACATCAAGGTTCACCTCTCATCTTCGTTCTCACCTTAGAAGCCATTCTACGCAAGCTCAGTGCAAATCCCGACATCAAAGGCATTGATATCCGCAACAAACATTATAAGACTGCGGCATATGCGGACGACATCCTCCTCTTCCTATCGGACCCCTTAATCAACATACGCAATCTACTCAAAGACTTTACCCTTTTCAACAAATTATCCAACTTGCAAATTAACTTTACGAAATCTAAAGTCCTTAATATTTCCCTCCCACCAACCTTAGTGACACAATGCAAAGCAAATTTCCCTTTCAGCTGGGAACCCCATGCTCTCACATATTTAGGCATCCAAATCCCATCTAATCTAGAAGAGCTTTATGAAAGGAACTACTTACCAATACTACAAACTGTGCAAACGGATCTTCATAAATGGACCTCGGGCCAATTTTCCTGGTTTGGGGAATTGCCATCCTAAAGATGAACATTCTACCCCATATTTTATATATATTACAGACCATACCGATTAGACTCCCCACATCATTTTTCACAACGTACAAAAGACTGTGCAGGAACTTTATCTGGGCCTCCAAGTCCCCAAGACTAAGCTGGGACAGAATGACTATCCCCAAACTGAAAGGTGGCTTAAGCCTCCCCGACATTCATAAATACCATTCAGCATGCCACCTCACAAGAATAATTGACTGGCATATCCATAAACTCACTAAAGACTGGGTTGCTATTGAAGATTCTTTTTCTCAGGTCCCTCTCTCCCACCTATCGTGGATTGATGCAAAGGCAACACGGGACCCACACTTCACACCTTCAGAACAACCTCCCACACACTCAAATGGAATCCCTCACTGGGCCCGTTGACCCCATTAGATGGTAACCCTGACTTCCCACCTGGCTTATCGTTACTTAATCTGACTCACGCACACACAGTACACTCACTTTGAGCCTCGCAGTTCTTTCAAAATGATACCCTCCTCCCGTTTAATACTCTATCTTCCCACTTCCCAGACTACAACATCCCGTTCTATAAATTCCTAAAAATCAGACATTTTCTGAATAGTGCCAGACCAATCACACAGTAGTTTAGAGATCAAACTCCTTTTGAAGCACTTTGCGCTAGCACGGCTCCTCAAAGACATCTTATCTCTACGGTATACTCGCTTCTATTTAGCGAACACAACCCTAAATTCAATTCAATCAACCAGAAATGGGAAAGTGAACCCAAGTTGGACCTACCTAAAGAAGAATGGGAAAGCATTTATGAGAATATCCATAAAGGCTCCATTAACATCTCGGCACAAAAAAACGGTTATAAAATATACTCAAGATGGTACCAAACACCTGAAAGAATCCGCCTATACCACCCATCTGTTTCACCATTGTGCTGGAGATGTAACTCTGACGTGGGTTCCCTACTCCATATTTGGTGGGATTGCCCACATATAAAATCATTCTGGGAAAAAGTTCACAATGCAATCTCTTACATCACGACATATACTTTAGAGTTCACACTGGCTCAATACCTATTGCATCACACATCGCTACCACAATCCACTTACAAAAAAATCTCTCATGCTCCATCTAATAAATGCAGCTAAACAATGCATACCAATATATTGGAGGAACACCAACCCGCCTACACTAGCTGGCTGGTTCAAACCTATAGAGAAGATATCAGAGATGGAGGACTTAATCCATCAAGCCAAAGAGAACCCAATGAAATACCGAAATACATGATCATGCTGGTTATACTTCAGAGACTCCTCAAAGTTTCAGGAGCTTCTCCGCAACCCTTAACTTAACATCACAGTGGAAATGACCTGAGTTTCCTCGTGTACACACATTCTTAGGTTAAAGTTAAAATATCCACCATATCCGCCATGTCCACCCACACACTTCTTTCGACACCTCACACTGAAATACTCCCCCCCCTCAACCAGAAGAACAGCCATCTGAGTACACATTAGAGGTAAACAGACGTTTGATATCCAAATTCTGCCTAGCCCTCGCAAATAGGGCCAAATTCACGACTTTCCACACCTGCTCCCTCCCATAAAATTACCATAAAACTTCCGTAGATCTTATTGTACTTTTACAGAAATGGGATATACAAACCCATATCCTTGGCACAGAGGGAAAGTAGGTATAAAAGTGTAGATCAACAATGTTGACATAACTGGAAATGAACGTTCGGCCCTCTCCCTCGCACAGTTTGATCCCGTTAGGGGTGCGTGGAGTGAGAGCAGGCTTCTCTTGATCTACTTGATCGACTATAATAGACCCTCCCAGACTTGTTCTACAAATTCTCATAACAGTTTTCATCCTCATACATGACACTATGTCACTAGTTACTTTGTTACGTACATTTAATGATTGATAGTTAATATATGTTTGATCCTCCTAAGGTAAAGGCTGCGTAACGATGTTATTCTGAACCACTATATTAGGAAGTTGTAAGTCCATCTATACTGACTATGTAAGTTGTATTTTCTGTTATGATTTCCTGCCAATGCTTTATCTTTACCAATAAAAATTATTTTGAAAAAAAACAAAGAAAGGCAAGGAACTGATTCATCTAATCTTACTCTTTGGTCCACTTTACGATGTGACATGGGAGAGTGGAAGTGTGGGAGTATGTGTCAAAACATGATCTCTTTTTGTGGAGTGAACCAGTGCTTAAATAATAAAATACAGGCATACCCCACTTTTAAGTACGCAATGAGGTTTATTTACTAAAGCTAGAAAGTGCAAAATCAGGCTCACTCCAATGAGCTTCCAGGATTTATTTCCAAAGCTTAATTGAACAAGCTGGGGTTAGAAGCTCATTGGTTTCTATGCAGCAGTGAGCTTGATTTTGCACTTTCCAGCTTTAGTAAATAAACCCATTGTGTACTTAAAAGTGGGGTATGCCTGTAGTTGGTGTGTGTATACTGTATACATTTAGTCTGCATTGGTGTAATCAGGTCTTAGGGGAAAGACACATCCACATTTTTTGCCCAAGTGTATGTATCTTTGGTGGCCTACCATCTTTAGATTGTTGTTAGCATAAAACTGGTCACCCAGCAGAACATTGTTCCTAGAGAGAACATTTTGTAAACATTTTCTAAATACCAGCAAATGTGTAGCTTCAGGAAAGATTACGAACATTATGCAATGATAAATCACTTCTGGCTTGCTGGTTTTAAAGGTGCCTCTTGACATATATTGAAGCTGCAATAAAATGAAATCACTTTTCATGTAACAATATCTGTACCACTTTTAATGGGTATTTAATAATTCAGAGGATTTTAGATTAGAAACATCTAATTGTGGAAACAGCACAATTGATATGTCTAGATATACACCTACATCCTATTTAATGTGTTCGGAGACAGGCAAGACCTATAAGTACACAGAAATTTGAAACTTACATTTGATGAATTGATGAATTATATATAAAAATTGGATTGCAAGATCAGAATAGATTTTAAAGAGCAACTCTACCTACAAAGATCCCCTTGTTTCAGCTGGAGTGGGTAAGGGCTTGGTTTTCTGCTACGGAGGTGGAAGCCCTGGAGTGACATACGATAAGCCTGACTGTAAGGGATTACCCATTAACGGTATGAACTGGCTGCAATACTATAACAACATGACAAGTTCTCTTAGCAACAAATATTCAATATCATGCACATCACCTGCAGATGTAAAAATTAGGTTTTAAAATTATATTTTTAAACAATTTTTTTTTTACAACATTTGTCATGTAGAGTCCTAAATTGAACACATTGCCACACCAGTGAATGCATAACGAAACTCTTAGGGCTCTTTCACTATAAGTTCAGTGGGTGCCCACCATAGCAATAAAAATAATTTAATGGTAAAAAGACAATAAACAACTCACAACGGTAGCAGAATATGGCACCTGTCCGAGGCACATCCTGGTACAGATCCCATGTTGATGAATGGCAGATCACTTAATAGTAGGAAACAGCCTCACCAGTGCTGGCCAGGTGGAAGAAACCAAGAAGTAGGTCAGAACCATGGACCAGTAAGCCATGGATCTCACTCAGGGTTGCCAATTTTCACAAAATTTATGAACAGTTTATAAAATTCGTAATTTTTGCATCTGTTCGTGAATGTCCATTATAAACATGCAGACTGCATGTCCTCAATGGACATTCCTGGACAGATGCAAAAATTACAGATTTTCCAAACTGTTCGTAAATGTACTGAAAGTTGGCAACCCTGATCCTAATGGAAGTCAGAGCTGGACTGAAAGTGGTGTCAGACGTCACTGAAATGCATAAGGAGCATGGTTAAGTGTTTCAGAGCCACTCAGGCTCCTTTCTCAAGCCTATAGGACCCCCCTCAAGCCTGAAGGGGGCTATTTATATTGATAAAAGACTCAGTAACCTGCGTTTTTTTGCACTGGGTAACTGCAGGTCACGGCCTCATTCATACATTAATGCAGTGGTCATCAACCCTGTCCTCGGGGCCCGCTAACAGGCCAGGTTTGAAAGATAACTGAAATACATCACAGGTGATATCATTTGCTGCTCAGTGATTGCAGTATTCTAGTCTGCATCTCTCCAAGGTAATACATAAAACCTGGCCTGTTAGTGGGCCCTGAGGACAGGGTTGATGACCACTGCATTAATGCATATAGGACCTTGCTGGAAGGAAAATGGGTGGATGCACAGAGGCATGGGACCAAAAACAGAGAAGTCCAGCTGGAGGTGGCATCTACAGTGTTGCCAGGGTCGGCTTAAAAGCCCTTTACATTGTAGAAGATGGATGCAGATCTGGAGTCTGTAAGTTTTGCTCAGGGTATCTTAATTTGTTACTGAACCCAGATCCTGCAGTCACTATATCTGGTATCCCACAGTACACAGAACATGGAAATGCAATCGTTTTAGTAAATATAACTGATAAATACCTTTTTTAATCAGCAGTATATAGCAGTTAGAGCATTCCTTTGACTTGTATCAGTGTGTGCTGGAAGCTTGTAGGAGATGTTTTCATTTCTCCCATGACTGTCCTATCAGGCTTCATGACCCCTGATCCTCTGTCTGGACATGTCTGAACAGTGCTGATTGGCCCCGTGCTGATCACATACATCTTCCTAAAAAAAGAAAAAAAACTCTCTAGCAATACACACCAAACTGAGCAGCCTGACTCTATAGACTCTGTAAATATTAGGTTATTTTTTGAGTCTGTGGAAGAAGAAGATGATCAGAGAAGACAGGATCAAACAGCCTTTTTACACAATGCAGATGATTAAGCCCTTAGGTTCCACACTAAGGGGTATAACAAGCATGCTTTACTACATATACAGACTGATTTTACTGTTGTGAGTTTAGTAACACTTTAAAGCGTTTGTTAACCCAAAAACAAAATATGTAGATTCTGGTCATAGTGCAGCACAGCGCTTGCACTATGCAATCTGCCCCCTCTAAACTGTAAAAAAAAAACCCTAAACCTACCACTTCCTGTATGCCCCTCTAGGCAGACCACGATAATCAGGGCTGCTCCACCCTGATCACTGTTTATCTAAAAAAAAGGTTTGTT
This sequence comes from Aquarana catesbeiana, assembly GCF_042186555.1. Taxonomy (NCBI): domain Eukaryota; kingdom Metazoa; phylum Chordata; class Amphibia; order Anura; family Ranidae; genus Aquarana; species Aquarana catesbeiana. The sequence goes on along the minus strand of NC_133331.1, from coordinate 176,507,627 downwards.
CCCCAGTGGGGCTTTAAAACAGCAATGTACAACATCACAGAAATTATTTCTAGATGGTATTGGAGAGACAATTTATTAACAAGATGTCCAATAAAATCATTTGGTTGAATACAGTATGTACATATAACAGTCTGATCCAATGATAGAGTTCATATCCCATAAAACGGTAGCAAACACATTCGACACATCATTACATTACATGGTGTATAATATGCAAGCCCCATCGCTTTTCAACCTAGATACGGTCTGTTCAGGGGGCACATTTGGATCTAAAAAATATAATACATGTAATTCAGAATTATAAAATTTATCGTCATTCATCACATTAAATAAATCATAGTAGTGGATTTTACCGTTAAAGGATGAAATGAGTGTTTCAAATTCTAAGATGGTCGGAGCCATTGGAGAATCCGAAGGGTGCGCAGGCCACCCCCACCTTCCCAGGAAAGAGCAGCCAACCCCAAGGGGCTTACAAGGAGCCACACTAGTGCACACCTCCCGGGGGGCGAAAGAGTACACACCTGCAACAAACACCCATTAGTGGTCATTAATAAATTAATAATTAAATCATCATTGTAAGTGTTTCTAGTTGTATATATTGAGACTGACGGTATATGAAAATGTCAATGTATGGGTATTTCAAAGTGTTGTTTGTGTCCCATGAAATTAAGAATAAAAATAAAATCAAAGTAAAATAGTATTTTGTTAATGTATATGTAAAAGTGTATTTTCCCGCTGTGACACATTAGAGATCCAAACAGGAGCTGTGTGTTTTTTGCCATCTTCAAATTCCTGCATTTGCCAATTTTTTATTTTTCAAAAAGAATAGAATTTTTCTAAAAGGTTGTTTAATGGGTAAACCCAAGTTTGGGATGAGATACCCATTCCCTTTTGTTAATGTATATGTAAAAGTGTATTTTCCCGCTGTGACACATTAGAGATCCAAACAGGAGCTGTGTGTTTTTTGCCATCTTCAAATTCCTGCATTTGCCAATTTTTTATTTTTCAAAAAGAATAGAATTTTTCTAAAAGGTTGTTTAATGGGTAAACCCAAGTTTGGGATGAGATACCCATTCCCTTTTGGGGGATTGGATTGAGATCCAATCCTTTCCCTCTCCATGCATCAGGAGGAATCTAATAGACTGCTGTATCGCATGATGCTCAAATCTCCTACACGGTATTTGTGGTTAAATTTTATTGGATCCTATGCGGGAAGATGGGGCTATGGTGTTAGCACACGGCTCCTGTGTACAATACACAATACATACTGTTCCTTTTTTGGTACACTTTATGACCTTATCTAATTTATCATTAATATGTCCCTTTGGCATGATCCATGTCATGTTTATTGTCTGAGGGCCATTTGTGAGCTCCGATGGGTGTGGCCATGCCTGTCCCCCCCCGGGGGTGGAGTTCGGCCCCTTTGCGGCTTCCCAGTAGGGTGGGGGGTATGTGGAGTTTTTCCATGTGCCCCTCTTTTTGCTCTAGCCGGCGCCTGTTCCCAGTCGCCGAGGTGAGCTTCACCCTGCCGACGGCGTCCAGTGTTCATCTCCGGACTGGTGGTGACGGAGTGTGCGTGCGCGAGGCACTCGGTATGCGCACGACGTCATGATGTCACGCGTTTTGCGATGGAGATGACGAAGGCGGTCAAGGCCTTCTGGCCTTCCGGGACGCAGAGGGGGCCACATGTGGGACGCTCCTTTGACGGCCCACACGCCATGTTCCTGGGGGAAGTGGGGAGTTCTGCACCTGCCTACAATCATCCCATTAGCCTCACTTTTGCTATATAAGAGACTGGACGTCTAACAATCAAACAAAAATCCTATACAGGCCAGGATGGATGGCATTGCATCCACCTTCCTTTGGCATTTGAGTTCTTACCTTTTTTGTATAACCGCAGTGAGGTTTTCAATATCAAACAAGTTTCACAAACCTCATACAATCTACAGCCTATACGAATCACGACACAGTATAAGGTAAACTATATATTTTTTTGAACCACACCATTTCACTTAGCACATCACATCATCAATCACACACTTTCACATTCGGTTGGCTTTTTACTTATTTTTCACATCTTATTTTTCTCTTTTTGTTTTTGCTTTTCATTTTTTATTGTTACTTTTTCATGTTCTGCCAGCGTTTGGTTGGCATACACCATGCTTCCCATCATACGATGCACTTCCTTAGTCACTTCATGATTATATCCACAGTGCACGTTTTTACACACACACATTTCGCATTTTCCCTTGCACCTTATTTTTTATTTTTTATTTGTAGTATTATTGAATACTTCCAATTATGTACTACCATCTTCTCACATTAGTACACTTTTACATATACATTAACAAAATACTATTTTACTTTGATTTTATTTTTATTTTTAATTTCATGGGACGCAAACAACACTTTGAAATACCCATACATTGACATTTTCATATACCGTCAGTCTCAATATATACAACTAGAAACACTTACAATGATGATTTAATTATTAATTTATTAATTTATTAATGGCCACTAATGGGTGTTTGTTGCAGGTGTGTACTCTTTCGCTCCCCGGGAGGCGTGCACTAGTGTGGCTCCTTGTAAGCCTCTTGGGGTTGGCTCCTCTTTCCTGGGAAGGTGGGGGTGGCCTGCGCACCCTTCGCATTCTCCAATGGCTCCGACCATCTTAGAATTTGAAACACTCATTTCATCCTTGAAATGTAAAATCCACTACTATGATTTATTTAATGTGATGAGTGACGATAAGTTTTATAATTCTGAATACATGTATTATATTTTTTAGATCCAAATGTACCCCCTGAAGAGACCGTATCTAGGTTGAAACGCATTGGGGCTTGCATATTATACAATACCATGTAATGTAATGATGTGTCGAATGTGTTTCCTACCGTTAGCAACCTCTCTGTCTGTCTCTGGCCCAGCCCCGCCACCACTATTATTGTAATATTAAAATCTTAAATTTGTCACTGCCAGCCTCTCTATTAGAGGCTGGCATAGCACACTGTGTAAGTTGTATTTAAAAACGAGTGCTGTAAATACTGAATGACTCGCGGCTGCTTTCCAGCTCCGATGGATGGCTTCTGCGGAGGAGATGAAAGTCCACATGATCTCCCTCAGATGTTAGGAGGAGATCACAGCCCCTCCCACAGAAGATATCCATCGGAGCTGGAAAGCGTCCGCAAGCGATGTGACCGGCCTGAACACAGCTGAAATTCAGTATTTGCTGCGCTCATTTTTTTTTTTCTTTCTCATAAAGATTTTATTACGAATTTCAAGAAGTATACAGCATAGTGTAACAATCCTACAATGTAACAAATTAGGTAACAGGTTCCACTAGAAAATAATTTCAAGCACAATTCACATATTCAAAATACAGTAATTATCCAGTAAATATGGAAGTTCCAAGCGTGTCTTATTTATGTAATACAAAAAAGCTTGGTCAATGTTCTATAGTTTATATGCTCCTCAGTTCACTATGACTACTTACAGGATAGTTTATTGCTATTTCACTGTTTTCCCAGAACCACCTGCCAGAGCATAGAAATATTAGTTCATCTTTACCCAGTTGTCCTCATCTGTGGCTATTGCTATGGGGCTCGGTATCGGGCATTACTACCCTAACCAAGCACCACAACCGTTCAGTTACATGGCTCTCATTGTATCCGGATAAGAGAAAAGAAGACAGGGTATAGGGGGGAGGGAAGGGGGAAAAGAATACAGAAAGAAGAGGGGGATAGGGAGATACGCGGAGAGGGGGTGGGGTCCCACCTGTGACCCTCTCCGCCCATTGTCTACCTGCTACATTCACTGGGTTTCCCAGATCACCGGGGAAGCCCATCCACAGTAAATTTGCATTATGATAATAGATTACACAATTTGTTGCAATAAGTCCTAATACGATTGAGAGTTTTTGTATGTGATCTACTCCTCCCAGACAGCTGAGAAGCTGGAGATTTTATCTTGCGATGCGAGGATCAGTTCCTCCATCATCGCTATGCGGTCGACCCGTAGGGCCCATTCTTTTAGTGAAGAAGGCTGTGTGGACCTCCAATGTACCGGAATGCAGAGCCTGGCGGCGTTTATCAGGTGCATAACTATTGATTTGAAGTATTTTTTGGGGGGGGTTTTGATAAGTGTAGCAAGTATTGTCCTGGAGTGAACTCCAATGGGAGTGAAGAAATCGCTGTAGTCACTTCATGTATCTTATGCCAGTACGGCTGGATTAGAGGGCAGGACCACCAGACATGGAGGAGGGTACCCACCTCTGTTCCACATCGCCAGCAGTGGTCTGGCACCATCTGGAAAATCTTATGAAGCACTTGTGGAGTTCTATACCATCTCATTTTGAGTTTGTACACATTTTCCTGCGTATGGACATTGAGAGAGCCTTTATGTATGTATAAGTGGATACGATCCCAGCTAGCTTCTCCTATCTCCCTGTCTAAGGCTGACTCCCAAAATGCATGATCTGAGTGTAGAGATAATTGCGATTTTCCAAACATGGAGGCATATAAGGCCGGGATCACGTGACTCTGGGGTGAAGAGCTCGAGCATAAGGATTCGAAAATTGTGGGAGGGCTCGTGAATTTGGGTATTTTCGATGGCACACCTAGAAAGTGCTTGAGTTGCATATAAGACCAAGAGGGGAAAGATTTAGTGTTGGACAATGCAGCGAGATCCTGTATTCTTAGAAATTTACCTCTTCGGAAAAAGCGTTTAGCCTGTATCTGTGCATAGGGCCATTCCTTTAGGAGATAGGATTTCGGTATACCCGGGGGGAAATCTGGGTTGCCTCTAATGGGAGTGATCGGGCACTCTTTTGCTGACATTGCGTGGGCCTTGCACGCCCTCTCAGTGGCTTGGAGTGTTGCCTCAATAAGAGGGTGTGTGTGAAGCCAAGGTGGTATCAATTGTTTAGAAACCAAGGTATTAAGCCCAGTTTGGTGCCCACCATTAATTTCTCCAGGTTCACCCAACTCTTGCACCGGGCATGGACATTCCAGTCCACTACCCTGGTCATGTGGACAGCCCAATGATAGCGCTGTAAATCCGGTAGGCCAATTCCACCTTTTGTTTTGGGCAGAACTAGCTTTGCCCATCCGATGCGAGCCGATTTTGCACCCCATAGAAAGGATCTGCACATACCTCTGTATGTTGCCAAAAAGGCGGGTGGTAAGTGTATTGGGATGGTCTGCATTTTGTACGGTAGGCGAGGCAGGACTGTCATCTTTAGGACCGCGGCCCGTCCGAACCATGAAAGGGAAGGTACGTTCCACCTCAGAAGATCTTCTTGTACACGTTTTAACTCCGATAGGAAGTTTGTAGTGTACAGTGTTTTTAGATTAGCTGGTAGTTGAATGCCTAAGTAAGTGATGGCCTCTCTCTCCCATTTAAACGGGAAATTTGATTGACATTGACTTACTAGGTCGTTTGGTAAGGAGACATTTAGTGCAAACGATTTGGACAGATTGATTTTTAAGTTCGAGATACGCTGGAAGAGGTCTAAGATTGGCATAAGATTGGGTAGGGACGTCATTGGTGAGGATAGAAAGAGCAGAATGTCATCCGCAAAAGCCGCTATCTTGTATTCTTTTTGATGTACTGCAATGCCCTTTATGTTTGGGTTCTCTCTGATGCAACGAAGCAAGGGTTCTAGGGTCAGGATGTAGAGTAGGGGCAAGAGAGGACACCCTTGTCTAGTGCCATTATGGATAGGGAAGGCATTCGATAGGTGGCCATTGACTCGTACTCTGGTTCTTGGATTCACATACAGGGAGCCTATAAATGCACACATCTTTCTTCCTAAACCAAGAGCCATCAGTGTCGCTTCCATTCCCAGGCCACTCTATCGAACGCCTTCTCCGCATCCATTGCCAGGAAGAATCCCTCTTGTTGGGAGGAGGTGAGCCAATGGTGTAGGTTCAGGGCTTTGATGGTGTTGTCCCTGGCTTCCCTGCCAGGGACAAAACCCACTTGGTCTAATCCTATCCAGTCTGGTACATGGAAGGCAAGTCGATTGGCTAGAATTTTAGCGAAAAGTTTGATATCCACGTTTAAGAGTGAGATCGGCCGATAATTGGCCACATTAGTTGGATCTTTATTTTCTTTGTGGATTACAGAAATGTAGGCTTCTCGTAAGATCTCTGAGGGGCAGGAGGAGGTGGCTAACGTATTAAAGGCCTTAAGGAAGCGTGGGGCTAAAAGGTCTGCAAAACTTTTATAGTATTGCGCCGAAAAGCCATCTGGTCCTGGACATTTGCCAGGTTTTGTGGCTTCTAGGGCTTCCGTCCATTCTTCGGAGGTCCAAGGGGCTTCTAACGCGTTCCTGTCAGCCTCTGGGAGGGCTTTAGGGCTGTATTTGTTAAGAAATTCGTTTATCAGTCGTGATCGTGTTTCAATATTGGTAGGGTTCTGATTCTGACTCGTCCCTTTAAGGTTATAGAGTTCACTGTAAAAGCGACAGAATTGGTGTGCAATCTCCTCGTTTTTGGAGTAAATCGTGCCCGACGAGTCGTCACGTGGTGCACTGTGTGGGTATGTGTGCGTCTCTGTGTAAGTCTGGCTAGTAGCTTACCCGGCTTATTGCCTTGCTCATAAAAGAGTTTGTGTGATAGGATAAGTCCCTTGCGTGCTTTCTTAAACAGTTCCTCTACTAACTGAGCCCGTGTGTCTGCTAGTTCCTGAGCTACTTGAAGAGCTTGAAAGCGTTTATGTTGAGCTTCCAGCCTAGCTATATTCTTGGAAAGAGAGATAATCAACGCTTGATGTGCTTTCTTCTTCCTAGTAGCTATGGCAAGGAGGTGTCCTCGTATGATGCACTTATGCGCCTCCCATTGAACCATGGGAGACACATAGGGTGTGTCATTCAGGTGGAAATAATCAGTAAGGACCTGTTTAATGTTGGCTAGATTTCCAGGGTCCGCAAGAGTGGAGGCATCTAGTCTCCACGTCTTGGTGGACTCTACTCTTTGTGGAAATCGGAGAGATAGGGTAATTGGATGGTGGTTGGAAAGGACCATACTTTCAATGGTCGCGTCTGCAAGATATGTCAGGTCAGATTGGTGAATGAAGAGATAGTCCAGCCTCGAGTATCGATTGTGGGGTGATGAGAAGAATGTATAGTCCCTCTCCCTGGGGTTAAGAGTATCCTGTAGTGCAAGAGAGGATAGCTGAAGCTCCACTTGTCGTAGGGCCGAAAATGGAAGGGAGGAGGCGCCCGTAGAGGTATTCAGTAAGGGGTCAAGGGCTATATTAAAGTCACCCCCCAGTATCAGTAGGCCTGTTTGGAAGGAGGTAAGTTTCAGGAAAGTTTCTTTTAGAAAGGCCACCCTCTTGGAATTGGGGCAGTATATGTTTGCTAGAGTCATAGGTTTTCCTTTCCAGGTGCCTTTTAAAAAAAGAAACCTGCCCTCAGAATCCAGCAGTTGGTCTGTCAGGTGAAACATAAGTGACTTAGCCAGCAGGATGGAAACTCCTTTTGTTTTGGAGTCTGCGCATGTCGCATGGTAAGCTTCGGGGAAATGCTTGTTAGCAAGGCGGGGAACAGACCCCGTTTTAAAATGGGTCTCCTGTAGGAAAACCACATTTGCTCTGCAGCGATGGGCCTCCGCTAAGACACTACTACGCTTTTCCGGTACATTGTGGCCCTTAGCGTTCAAAGAGTATACTTTGAGTGATAAAGGACCTGATATTTGGACTGTGGAAGACATGGAGAGGCAGTATCAGTGTGCGTGGATCGCACTTGTAGACGTAGACGGATAGGGGTCGCGGGGGGGTGGGGTGGGATTCGGGTGGTAAAGAGGAAAAGACTAGCAAGTGTCAAGAGATAGAGAGAACTAGATATCTACAGCCAAAGTGTGCGCTTCAGGTAATACAGGTGATGTGTAGAAGACTTCTACGTGCGTGTGATGAATTTCCACAATGCAAGTAAGTCTTTGAGTATACCGGGGGGGGGGGGGGGGGATTTGGGGGGTAAAGAGGAAAAGACTAGCAAGTGTCAAGAGATAGAGAGAAGTAGATAACTACAGCCAAAGTGTGCGCTTCAGGTAATACAGGTGATGTGTAGAAGACTTCTACGTGCGTGAGATAAATTTCCACAGTGCAAGTAAGTCTTTGAGTATACCGGAGGTGGACCTAGGCCCGCTGATCCACCTAATTGAACAGGTTCAGGGGCTATGGGGGTAGTGAGAGGTGTAAACCGGTGACTGTCAAAGGGGACCTGCCTCCTTGTGGTGGGAAAGCGGTCTAACACTAAGGAAGAAATCTGTATACCCGCCACCCAGAGCATCTCATGTAACTGTTTGAATGTCTGTGGGACAATCCTAGACTAAGGGCCCCAGCTGGTGCTTGTTAGATGGCCATGAAATAATTTAGTCAAAGTGTCTATCTGTATACCTCTCCTTCACCATAAAACATCCAGGGCCTACGTATGTCAACAATGGGCTATTCCATGTGTTTCTCTGAGACAGTAAGAGGATTGCGAGTCTGCATCTGTGATATGGGGTAAGTCAGGAGCATTGGGTGTAACCAAGATCCATGCCAGCTATCGGAAGACTCCGGCACGCAGGTTGCAAGTAAATCATGAACCCGAAGTGGTGGAAGCTTGAGAACTCACTTCCCATACTTAACCAAGGAATATGTTCAATGCTATAGGAGGGAGGGAGACCGTCTCCTCCTATACCCTTACAACTGCATAACATTTCAAACATCAACAATGATAGGAAAATCATAACATTGCAAAAAACAATTGTAACATCAACACCCATGTGGGAATGGTATACCGGGCGGTCTTTGTGTAAAAAAAAAAAAAAAAAGGGGTGGGGGGTTACTGGAAATACATTCACTTAGTTAGCATGTAATGTCAGGCAGATGTCACAGTGAATCCTATGTAGGAGTACTTGCAACTCCCCTAATGGTGACGGTGTGCGTGGCCTATATGCTAACCATTTAGAGCCTTATCGGCCAGGGTTTAGTAACTTGTGTGGTTTGGGGAGTGAGGCCCCCTTCATTGCATGCGTAATGTCCTGATGTCGGGCGACCAGACTGTACCTCAGGGACTCAGGGAACAACATGGTAATTAAATCTTGTAACAATAGCAAAAAAAAAAAGTCTGAAAAATCTGAGTACTGCGGGTCTGTGGTCCTTGTCGCTCAGCATTTCAATTCAGCATAAATAGGTAACATCCCCCCCCCCCTTCCACGTGAGAAAAAAAACAAAAACACAATCGTAAGGCCCCATAGTAACAAATGAAAAATGGAAAAGGTGTTCCAAAAAGGTGTTCTGTACAGTCTCACCTAATCATAGATTACACGGCTAACGATCCATTTTGCGTCGTACAGAATACGGTGAAACTCGTGGGCTCTCATCTGTTTCCATGTCTCCACGGATCCTCATTGGATCCTCTGTCTGTATCTTTGTGAGCGCGGCGTATCTTCGGGCAGCGTTGGGATCCAGGGGTCAGTTTGCGCTGTACCAGTCCGGAACCTCAGCCAGGGGAATGCCTAGGGTATCACAAAAAGGTTGCAAGTCAGCCGGGGTTCTCAGATGTGCTGTGCGATTTCCTGATGTTGCTTGTAAGCAGAATGGGAATTTCCATCTGTAAGCTATGCACCTATCGCGTAGAGTCTGCAAAAGAGGGCGCAGGTCTCTCCTATGTTGCAGTGTGATTGTAGACAAGTCTTGGAATATTTGTATGCGTGCACCATTGTGCTCCAAGTGGTCATGATTGCAGGACAGGCGTAATATCTCCTCTTTCTGTGTGAAATCAACCAGGCAGCAAACTGCATCTCTGGGGGGATCAGTATCTCTACCTCTCGGTCTAAGAGCTCTGTGACACCTTTCCATCTCCACAGGGGCATCAGACGGCTTCCCCAGCAGTGTGTTAAAGATAGCCCACACTACTGGTTGCAATTGGGGTCCTTCTACTGTCTCTGTGATGCCTCTTCCTCGCAGATTGCGTCTGCGACCCCTGTTATCGAGGTCTTCCATGTGTCCATGCATCTCAATCAAGTGCTGTGCATGTACACTGACAACTTTCTGTACTTGGTGTATGGCCGTCCCCTGTGTCATGGCGGCCGTCTCAACATGCTCTAGTTTGGTAGCCACCGCTGTGATGTCAGTCTTAAGATCAGCTATGGCTGCAATAGTGTGTTCTTAATATTGAGCGGCACTTGTTGGTGGTCTGAGAGGCACAGTAAGAGGGAGGTATGCGGGGCAGAGGTAGCTTGTGAAGGGGCAGATGCGCCGGAATATTCTGGCTCAGCTGTGTTGCCGGGTCTGATTGTGATCGGGAGCCCGAGGAGCTGAGAGAGAGAGAGAGAGAGAGAGAGAGAGAGAGAGAGAGAGAGATTATCTCGTTTATGGAATCACTGCCTCTTGAAATCGACTACAGCCTGTGTCCTCATGCTGTTATGGGAGGCGGAGCATCCATCAATCAAGATATGACATCCCACCCACTGTGTTCTTTTTTAGTTACTGGGCATGAAGGAGGAGGGAGGGACTGGGCTGTCATTTAGGATCTGTATACATGCCCAAATGTGTGATGTCAATATCATGTGACCCGAACAGCTCAACTGAAACAGGGAATGTTCTCTCCAGCAATAGAGACCAAACTGAGCATGTGTAGCCTTACTACTCTGTGTCTTATCTGGACTTGTCCAGAGTGACCCTGCAGGAGGAGGAGGATCTGTCCATACAGGATCAAACAGCCTTTTTACACAATACAGAGGATTAAGCACTTAAGTTCTACAATGAGTATAACAAGCACGCTTTTCTGCATATACAGACAGATTTTACTTTTGTGGGTTTAGTAACACTTTGAGTCCTTATCCCTCACTTAAAGTGACTGGTGAACAGTGTTCCTCAGTCCCCCATTTTTAGCCATGTACTCAGCCATGGGGTACATCATCTCAGCTCACCCTGCCATTGGAGGGGGGAGGGGGGGCTCACATGCCTCTGGAGGTCAGGAGGCTGCTGCAAAGAAGTACCACAATAGTAACATAAATACCAAATACATTGGTAAAGGAAAGTTAACAACCTTCCATGCACCCCCCTACTAAACTGTTTGCTTTCTTATCAAACATACATATGGCTACTATAGAACATTGTATGGTGTCGTGTTTATAGCAAAAGGAGCTTTAGATACAAGGTAAACCCTACTGTTTAGCAAATGTGTCCCTGTTCATAAATGGGTTAATTTAGACCAAAGTTTTTGCCCTCTAAGGAATTAATAAAACACAGGCATAGAATACTGTCCAATTACACAAAAATGTTTTTTTCATCATTGACAAAGTCTTAATTGGTTAGGGAGATGGGAGAACAGGAGGCACAAAGGGATTTAACCACTTGCCTACTCGGCACTTAAACCCCCTTCCTGCCCAGGCCAATTTTCAGCTTTCAGACCTGTCGCACTTTGAATGATAATTACTCGGTCATGCAACACTGTACCCCTATGAAATTTGTATCATTGTTTTCACACAAATAAAGCTTTCTTTTAGTAGTATTTAATCACTACAGGGTTTTTTTATTTTTTGCAAAAAGAAACCAAAAAAAATTCGAAAATTTTGAAAAAAATTTTTTTTTTATAGTTTGTTATAAAATTTTGCAAACAGGTAATATTTTATGTAAATATCACAAATACAGCCATGATAAATGATGCTGGAGATCAACCAAGGTGGAAGAGGGGCAAGGAAAGGCAATGTAGAAGAGAAGGATATCAGCCTGTGTGTCCAGGGCACAAGGGATACCAGCCAAAGTGTATGTACGATTTGCCTAGCAAAAAAAAAATGGCGATCACGGGAGGGTGTATATTGATGCCCTCCCAGCACTGGAAGCCCAAGCTGTAGCCGTCTTTGACTATAGCGTGGGCGGAAAGTGGTTAAAGCCCAACTCCAGGACATTAGCACCCATCCTCACCCCCCTCTAACTAACTGCTGGTATGAAAAAATAAACCTTTTCAAATACTTACTTGAAGACATGGTCACATGATGATACAGCTCTCTTTTCTGTTTTCTTCCTGGGGTCCTTCTTTGGGTGTCCACATCACTGCCAGTATCATGGAGACACCTCCTATTCATGGAAGCGACACTTCCAGCAGCCAGGTCATCTCTCATAGGCTCCTGAGGCAAGAGAAATCACAGAGACAAAAAGAGGATCTGCGCCCAAGAAGAGAATGAGTGGGGATGCCTGATCCCCAGGGCAGGAAGTTAGCTGTGACTTTGATGCATTATACTGCAGGATGGCTTAGAAAGAGGTGTTTAGAATCAATACTGAGAATAAAGGTATATGGGGGGGGGGTCATATGAAGCTGCCCTCTCCACAAAGGCTATGGCGCTAACCTGCAGGTAACCAAATGAGCCAGAGCCTTCGCGAAAGGAAGAGTGGACTATGAATATATAATTGGCAGTGCCTCCACCTAGAACAGGGCTCCAGCTTATGTAGAAATGATCCCTTTCTAGGACAATAACTAGTAACTCACCCAAAATAACCGACAGCAGTAGTACTAATACACCCAGCATAGATTTCTAATGCCGTGTACACACGACCGGTTTTGCCGTCGGAATAAACTCCGAAGGTTTCTCCGACGGAACTCCGACGGAATTTCAAGTGGTCTTGCCTACACACGGTCAACCCAAAGTCTGGCCAAAGTCCGACCGTCAAGAACGCGGTGACGTACACACTTACGAAAGGACTAGAAAAAGGAAGTTCAATAGCCAGTAGCCAATAGCTTCTGTCTCGTACTTGCTTCACAGCATACATCGTTTTGGTCCATCGGAACAGCATACAGACGACCGGTTTTCCCGATAGGAATTGGTTCCGTCGGAAATATTTAGAACATGTTCCATTTCTAGGTCTGTCAGAATTTTCAAAAAAAGAAGTCAGATGAGGTACACACATGATCGGAATAGACGATGAAAAGCTTCCGTCTGACTTTTTCTGTCGGACATTCCGCTCGTGTGTACAGGGCATAAGAGTAAAGATATGCAGACATACCAGCAGATGATTAAGTGATGGCATTACATACAACCAAAGCAATAACAGGAAGAATGTACATATGTCTGAGAAGAACAGTGTATATATGTATATAAAACCTGCAACACTTTTGTGTTTGCCCATATTTATCATGAGCCGAATGCAAAGATCTACGACTTTTTCTATGTACACAAAAGGCCTTCTCCTTTGCCAAGATAATCTATTCACCTCACAGGTGTGGTATATCAAGATGCTGATTAGACAGCATGATTATTGCACATGTGTGCCTTAGGCTGGCCACTATAAAAGGCCACTCTAAAATGTGCAGTTTTACAGTTTTTACAGTTTTACAGTTTTCGGAAAAAAGCAACAATGCCCCAGCGCTAGTATATGAAACCTGAGGAGCTATAACTGAAAATTGTAATATAATAGCCTAGAGGGAGAAATTGAACCCAGTGCGGCTGAACCAAACCCTAACTGGTGGAAACAGATAAAAAACTGAAACAACAAAAAAAGTCCAGCGCTCTGGATGTCAAAGAAGCAATTGCAACAATCAGAAGTATATGGCTGAATAATTTGATAAAGGTTTAATAACAAAGATAGACAGTCCATATAAGCAGCCAAAAAGCTACAGTCAGAAGTATATGGCTGAATAATGTATTAAAAAAGATAGGCAGTCCATATATTGCCAACCTGACCATGGGCCTTTGGGAGGAGAATAGTATCTGGACCAACAATCCATTTGCCAAACACATCGTGTTTTTTGGCCTGTACATCGATGACATTGTGCTCATATGGAGCGGGGGTCCTGAGCTGTTCTCCTTTTTGGCCCACTGCAATTCCAACCCCTACGGTCTGTCCTTTACGTATGTATTGTATCCCCATGAACTTGTATTCCTGGATTTAGTTTTGTTCCATGACCAGAACAGGATCATTACAAAAATCATGTCAAGCCAACCAGTGGCAATTCTTATCTCCACTTCAGAAGCTGCCACCACCCTTCATGGAAAAGTTACATCCCTGGTGGCCAATTTAATAGATTGAGATGGAATTGCTCAAGAATGGAGGATTATGTTGAACAGGGAGCCACAATGATAAAAAAGTTCGAAGAGAAGGGTTATCCATGTGAACTTGTCAGTGAGGCTTTTTTGTCCAACATGAATCCTCCCTCTAGGAAAAGGCCCCGAGAGAGGAATCACCGAATAATCATACTGTTAGATTTGTTTCTACCTTCAATGACAGTTTTAAGTCTATATCTAAAATTATAAAAAAACACTATAACATCTTACTACTAGATCAACGCCTAGCCCCGGTATTGCCAGAGGTGCCACAGGTCACTTTTCGTAAAGCTCGTACTGTAAAAAACCTACTGGCACCTAGCAAAATATTAAGTAAATCAACCAAATCCCCTCTTGACATTAGGTCATACTTTGATAACAGGAAAGGTATTTTCCAGTGTAAAAAAAGAGGATGTCTTACATGCCAATTTATTGCCCATGGAACCAAGGTAATTACAACTAACCTAGGCAAAAAATATGAAATCAAGCAATTTATCGCCTGCTCTACAGACTTCGTAATTTATGTTTTACGGTGTCCCTGTGGTCTCTTTTACGTAGGTTGGACTATCCGTGCACTACGCGCAAGAGTCGGCGACCACCGTGACTCATTACTAAAGGTAGCGATGAACATAGTGTCCCTCGGCATTTTCTTCGCTTGCACAATAAGGATATTAAACATCTAGAAGTTTTTGTGATAGAAACCATCCCCAAAGGAACATTAAATATGAATGAGAGATTTTCCTTGTTGTGTAAACGGGAAGTCTTCTGGATATATATGTTTGATTCACTTGCGCCTAAGGGGTTAAATGAGGAACTAGAGACGTGCAGTTTTGTGTAATTGTTTTTTTTTTTTTGTAATTGTTTTGAACTTAATTTTCTAGTTTTTATTTGTTTATGTAGTTATTTGTTTATGTAATGGTTAGAGAAATTTTGGATATGTTAATGATTTTACTGTATACCCTCCGAGCAACAAGAGGTTAATATCGGAGTCTTAACATTTCCCACTTTTTAGTGAGTTAATTGTTCCCGCCCTATTTTTTGTTTTCTCCTCCTCTTAAAGCATCTTAGTTTTTATTGCCTTCATCCTTGACTATGAAAAAGCGCTGTAGCGCGAAACGCGTCGTCAAGGCAACCCTAGTTTTCAGTGGTCTGACTGAGATATATGTCCCGCTGACCATCCATCCCTGGGACTCCCACACTGATCAAGCATTGGCGGCAATTTCTATCTCTTTAAGCAGGCCGTTTTCCATCTTCCATCTACATGCCATATACCGCACAGCTGCGGTTATCCCAGAAGTGACACCATTCTGTTACAGGCTACTTATCCCTGAGGGGACACGGATCTGCGTACGAGCGGTGCCTGTGTGTTTCCAGCCGACACTACAGCGGCTCTCCTCGATGTTACCGAGCCCTTCCCTCCTTGGTACGGCTCATCAGCTGGTCTGACGTCACCGCCTACTGAGAGACTGAGCTTCGGTTTTCCTTCTCTGAAGCGAGCGGCCACTTCCTCCACAACTGCACACGTGGAGTCCTACTCCGGCGCTGGTGAGTCACCCTTCGGGGATTACATCCCACATCCAGAGGAGGTTCCAGCAGGCCATCAGTGCTCCTCGCACCTGGGTTCTTTCCTTCCCCTCCTTCCTGCTACATCTTGGCATGATGTAGTTTGGGGGAGACTCCAGGTTTGGCTCTCGTTGCTAGAAGGACAGTCAGTCATCCAACCACATGTTTGTTAATACCTTTTAAAGTACTGTGTACCCACAGGGCTGTTTATATGGACTGTCTATCTTTGTTATTAAACTTTTATCAAATTATTCAGCCATATACTTCTGATTGTTGCAATTGCTTCTTTGACATCCAGAGTGCTTGACTTTTTTTGTTGTTTCAGTTTTCGGAACAATGGCTGTTCCGAAAACCAGTCAGTATCTGGTGTGACCACAATTTGCCTCACGCAGTGCAGCACATCTCCTTTGCATAGAGTTGATCAGGTTGTTGATTGTGGCCTGTGGAATGTTGGTCCATTCCTCTTCAATGGCTGTGCGAAGTTGCTAGATATTGGCAGGAACTAGAACATGCTGTCATTCACGCCGATCCAGAGCATCCCAAACGTGCTCAATGGGTGACATGTCCGGTGAGTATGCTGGCCATGCAAGAACTGGGATGTTTTCAGCTTCCAGGAATTGTGTACAGACCATTGCAACAAGGGGCTGTGCATTCTCATGCTGCAACATGAGGTGATGGTTGTGGATAAATAGCACAACAATGGGCCTCAGGATCTCATCATGGTATCTCTGTGCATTAAAAATGCCCTCAATAAAATGCACCTGTGTTCGTTGTCCATAGCATATGCCTGCCCATACCATAACTCCACTAGCACCATGGGCCACTTGATCGACAATGTTGACATCAGCAAACCGCTCACCCACACAACGCCATACACGCTGTCTGCTATCTGCCCTGTACAGTGAAAAACGGGATTCATCCGTGAAGAGAACACCTCTCCAAAGTGCCAGATGCCATTGAATGTGAGCATTTTCCCTCTCACATCAGTTAAGATGACGAACTGCAGTCAGGTCGAGACCCAGATGAAAACGACGAGCATGCAGATGAGCTTCCCTGAGGTGGTTTCTGACAGTTTGTGCAGAAATTCTTTGGTTATACAAACCGATTATTGTAGCAGCTGTCCCGGTGGCTGGTCTCAGATGATCTTGGAGGTGAAGATGCTGGATGTGGAGGTCCTGGGCTGGTATGGTTACACGTGGTCTGCGGCTGTGAGGCCGGTTGGATGTACTGCCAAATTCTCTGAAACGCCTTTGGAGACGGCTTATGGTAGAGAAATGAACAGTTAATTCAAGGGCAACAGCTCTTGTGGACATTCCTGCAGTCAGCATGCCGATTGTACGCTCCCTCAAAACTTGCGACATCTGTGGCATTGTGCTGTGTGATAAAACTGCACATTTTAGAGTGGCCTTTTATCGTGGCCAGCCTAAGGCACACCTGTGCAATAATCATGCTGTCTAATCAGCATCTTGATATGCCACACCTGTGAGGTGGATGGATTATCTCGGCAAAGCAGAAGTGTTCACTAACACAGATTTAGACGGATTTGTGAACAATATTTGATAGAAATAGGCCTTTTGTGTACACAGAAAAAGTTGTAGAGCTTTGCATTCAGCTCATGATAAATAGGGGCAAACACAAAAGTGTTGCGTTTATAATTTTGCTCAGTGTATAACTAAAGGCCTTTAACGTCAATACCTCCAATTAGGCCCTGTGGCACAGTTCAGTTGCCGGGGCCTCTGATGAGCTGGCTTGCAAGGCGTAACACAATCCAGCTTGAGAGGACGGATGCTGATGCATCTGTGGAGTGGTGGCTTCCTTGGGACGCTTGTACAGACGAACACACGGATGTCAAAGAAGTCTGGAACATGCCATCTGCAAGGCAAATCAGGCCTATCTAGCCTATCTCTTGGTCCCTAACCTGACTATACAATGCTACCGTACCGCTACCTATCTAAATGGCCATCGGAAGCCTATACTGTCGCTTACCATTCCCTAGGCTAATACTCGCTAGGAACCTCCCAGACCAAAAAGGGATACTGATGATTTAAATAATGAAGTGACAGATATACACTTCAACACAAACCAGTCACTTGATAGGTGATGATCAAATGAGCTTTGCTCTCATACATTTGAGAAAAGCCTGAGTATATTGCAGTATGCAAATAGAAAGTTTCAGTGAATCAGAGAAGCATCTGCCAGCTACAGTATCTTTGATTCCCAGATAGGAGTGCTCACACAGTGACAGTAATATAACAAATAGGGATGAGCCGAACACCCCCCTGTTCGGTTCGCACCAGAACATGCGAACAGGAAAAATGTTCGTTCGAACACGCGAACACCGTTAAAGTCTATGGGACACGAACATGAATAATCAAAAGTGCTAATTTTAAAGGCTAATATGCAAGTTATTGTCATAAAAAGTGTTTGGGGACCTGGGTCCTGCCCCAGGGGACATGGATCAATGCAAAAAAAAAAGTTTTAAAAACGGCCGTTTTTTTCAGGAGCAGTGAATTTAATAATGCTTAAAGTCAAACAATAAAAGTGTAATATCACTTTAAATTTCGTACCTGGGGGGTGTCTATAGTATGCCTGTAAAGGGGCGCATGTTTCCTGTGTTTAGAACAGTCTGACAGCAAAATGACATTTTGAAGGAAAAAACTCATTTAAAACTACCCGCGGCTATTGCATTGCCGACAATACACATAGAAGTTCATTGATAAAAACGGCATGGGAATTCCCCAAAGGGGGACTCCGAACCAAAATTAAAAAAAAAAATGATGTGGGAGTCCCCCTAAATTCCATACCAGGCCCTTCAGGTCTGGTATGGATATTAAGGGGAACCCCGGCCAAAATAAAAAAAAAAAAATGAAGTGGGGTTCCCCCTAAATTCCATACCAGACCCTTCAGGTCTGGTATGGATTTTAAGGGGAACCCCGCGCCAAAAAAAAACAAAAAAACGGCGTGGGGTCCCCCCATAAATCCATACCAGACCCTTATCCGAGCACGCAACCTGGCAGGCCGCAGGAAAAGAGGGGGGGACGAGAGTGCGCCCCCCCTCCTGAACCGTACCAGGCCACATGCCCTCAACATTGGGAGGGTGCTTTGGGGTAGCCCCCCAAAATACCTTGTCCCCATGTTGATGAGGACAAGGGCCTCATCCCCACAACCCTGGCCGGTGGTTGTGGGGGTCTGCGGGCGGGGGGCTTATTGGAATCTGGAAGCCCCCTTTAACAAGGGGACCCCCAGATCCCGCCCCCCCCTGTGTGAAATGGTAAGGGGGTACTTACCCCTACCATTTCACTAAAAAACTGTCAAAAATGTTAAAAATGACAAGAGACAGTTTTTGACAATTCCTTTATTTAAATACTTCTTCTTTCTTCTATCTTCCTTCATCTTCTGGTTCTTCTGGCTCTTCTGGTTCTTCCTCCGGCGTTCTCGTCCAGCATCTCCTCCGTGGCGTCTTCTATCTTCTTCTCCTCGGGCCGCTCCGCACCCATGGCATGGGGGGGAGGCTCCCGCTCTTCTCTTCTTCTTTTCTTCTTTTCTTCTCTTCTTCTCTTCTTCATTTTCTTCTCTGGGCCGCTCCGCATTCATGCTGGCATGGAGGGAGGCTCCCGCTGTGTGACGGCGCTCCTCGTCTGACAGTTCTTAAATAACGAGGGGCGGGGCCACCCGGTGACCCCGCCCCCCTCTGACGCACGGGACATGACGGGACTTTCCTGTGGCATTCCCCGTGACGTCACAGGGAAGACCCGTCAAGTCACCGTGCGTCAGAGGGGGGCGGGGTCACCGGGTGGCCCCGCCCCCCGTTAATTAAGAACTGTCAGACGAGGAGCGCCGTCACACAGCGGGAGCCTCCCTCCATGCCAGCATGGATGTGGAGCGGCCCGGAGAAGAAAATGAAGAAGAGAAGAAGAGAAGAAAAGAAGAAGAGAAGAAGAGAAGAGCGGGAGCCTCCCCCCCATGCCATGGGTGCGGAGCGACCCGAGGAGAAGAAGATAGAAGACGCTGCGGAGGAGATGCTGGACGAGAACGCCGGAGGAAGAACCAGAAGAACCAGAAGATGAAGGAAGATAGAAGAAAGAAGAAGCATTTAAATAAAGGAATTGTCAAAAACTGTCTCTTGTCATTTTTAACATTTTTGACAGTTTTTTAGTGAAATGGTAGGGGTAAGTACCCCCTTACCATTTCACACAGGGGGGGCCGGGATCTGGGGGTCCCCTTGTTAAAGGGGGCTTCCAGATTCCGATAAGCCCCCCGCCCGCAAACCCCCACAACCACCGGCCAGGGTTGTGGGGATGAGGCCCTTGTCCTCATCAACATGGGGACAAGGTGTTTTGGGGGGCTACCCCAAAGCACCCTCCCAATGTTGAGGGCATGTGGCCTGGTACGGTTCAGGAGGGGGGGGCCGCACTCTCGTCCCCCCCTCTTTTCCTGCGGCCTGCCAGGTTGCGTGCTCGGATAAGGGTCTGGTATGGATTTTTGGGGGGACCCCACGCCGTTTTTTTTTTTTTTTTTTTTGGCGCGGGGTTCCCCTTAAAATCCATACCAGACCTGAAGGGTCTTTTATGGAATTTAGGGGGAACCCCACGTCATTTTTTTTTTAAATTTTGGCCGGGGTTCCCCTATATATCCATATCAGACCTGAAGGGCCTGGTATGGAATTTAGGGGGACTCCTACGTCATTTTTTTTTTTTAATTTTGGTTCGGGGTTCCCCTTTGGGGAATTCCCATGCCGTTTTTTATCAATGAACTTCTATGTGTATTGTCGGCAATGCAATAGCCACGGGTAGTTTTAAATGAGTTTTTTCCTTCAAAATGTCATTTTGCTGTCAGACTGTTCTAAACACAGGAAACATGCGCCCCTTTACAGGCATACTATAGACACCCCCCAGGTACGAAATTTAAAGTGATATTACACTTTTATTGTTTGACTTTAAGCATTATTAAAATCACTGCTCCTGAAAAAACGGCCGTTTTTAAAACTTTTTTTTGCATTGATCCATGTCCCCTGGGGCAGGACCCAGGTCCCCAAACACTTTGTAGGGTAATAACTTGCATATTAGCCTTTAAAATTAGCACTTTTGATTTCTCCCATAGACTTTTAAAGGGTGTTCCGCGGCATTCGAATTTGCCGCGAACACCCCAAATTGTTCGCTGTTCGGCGAACTTGCGAACAGCCAATGTTCGAGTCGAACATGAGTTCGACTCGAACTCGAAGCTCATCCCTAATAACAAACAGTGAGCTACACAGTGCAGTAACACTTGCCTATTGTCCCTTTTCAGCCTGGAAGGATGGATGGATGGATACAGCACAAAATCAGCCTGCAGTACCACCTGGCTTGCAGAGCATGTAGCTGGCCACTCTCTCTCTTCACTTCCTGTAAGACATCCATATATATAGCCTTGAGGGGGTTCCTGACCCTTAAGCAGGGACAGGAAACAACCTCTTAACAGGAAGAATCCATTTGTAACAAGAACTCTATGGCAGGTACCAGGGATGAATGTAAACAACAGTGTACAAAAGAACACTTCCCTACAAAGGTAATTGATGCACAGTGCACTTTTTAAATTTCATTTTTACTTGGAGTTTGGCTTTAATCATGGACCACTGGGAGATAGGGCTGAGAAGGAGCAGACCATAGACCATGAGTAGGAGCCAGGATGGTTGATAACTGGGAACATGGGGAGGGGGGATCTGAGGAGGCATGAAGGAGATAGAGTGGAAGCTGAACAGGAGGTGAAAGGGAGAGAGTGACAGGTCATCATGGAACAATGGGAGAATGGGTAGTGAGGAACTAGGAATGGTAAGGGAAATATGGGAAGGTGATGGAGCACTCTGTGATTAGGGTAAAGAGGAGGCAGATCAAGAAATGAGTATTGCTCAAAGGTGGAGAGGGAGAGGAGCAGCTGCTGACTGTCTTCCACTTGAACAGGATAAAGAAGGATGGATCAACCAATCAATACAGAGTAGAGCGAGTGGGAGCTGATCATGGAAAAAACAGACTGTCAATGAGGGGAGAGAGGAGCAGTCACCAGTTGTTGCCCAGTGGATGTAGTGGAGGAAGCTTGCATGGACTGAGGAGATTGAAGGTATAATGGATCTGATCAAATCTAAGGAGGTTACATGAGATGTATTATGGGAAGACCATCTGTTGGATACACCACATCAGCATTTGGGCACCAAAAAAAAGAAAACTGATTCTACATACTTCATGCAGTGGCATAAGAAAAACAGCAACTTTTGAATGAGAAAATGTGGTCCAGTAGTTTAGAAACTTGAACGTATTATTGTTTAAAGAAGCACAATATTGTAATTACTAATTATGCTGTATTGTAACTTTTTCTGTACATTTTTTACTTGCTTATTTACATGATGATTTGCTTTGATGCTACAAACAAGCCTCCTGTGTCCTATTTCCATATACTTAGGACATAGTATAAAACCATGGACTATTACATGGGGTTGTGGCAAGCAACATATCCACTGCTGTAAAACACAGAAGGACCTTGTAGAGTTTTGAAGTGTATATAAAGTATTCTGGAAGAGGCCTAGCAAAAACATGCACAATTAATCATGCACAATAATGTGAATAAAATTTGTGCTGAATTCCAGAATGTCATTACTTTTTGCCTTCATTGAACTGGCTTGAGAATCTATGAGTCCCAGTTCGAGCGAATTGACTCACAAATGGTTGTTTCTGTTGAGTGTCTTTGACAGGTATACTGCACCATGTAAATACCTAAAATTATTCCTGATAAGTAGCAGACAAAATCATTGCAAGAAATAATCCTCAATTTAGTATGTTACCACCTTTGAAAGCTGCCAGTAAGAGATTAACACTTTAGAAGAATTGTCGTTAATGTCAGAGTGGATGAAATATTTGCATATTATAAATGCTATCCATTCTGACAGATGTGCCCTGTTCTTATCCTGATAATTTATGCATGTTTGAAAGAATACTCTTGATTACCCGGTTTTGTATCCAAATTTGTAAGAATTTTCAAAGTTTCTCTTTCCTTCTGGAGGGAATTAGTAGATGACCCACAATTTAAGAAGGACCTCTTATTTGTTGGAACGAGATGCCTGCTGACCTTTATTTCAGTTCTCTTTGTTGGGCTGATTGCATTGCTATGCATATAGCCCATTTCCGATGTAAAATACAGCAAACTGCTGATTGTAAAGGAATGAATATATTACAATAACATATAAGAGAACCTGCAAAAGAGTACCACTTAGCATACATTGCAAAAAATACATTTCTTGGAAAGGATGATCTAGGTGACGTGCAATAATGTTAATTTTTTTAACTATTACTTAAAACCTTACAATATGGAATATACTGTAACTTTTTGCAGTGTTGTGGAAATATAACCTTAGATTCAGTAATGGAATTTCCTTTTAAAACGTCCCACACCAGATTTTTGCTCACTTCACTAAAGTCAACTGCAGGGAAAATAATTTTTATTTTGTATGAATTGCATCCTTCTATAGTAATTTATAAGGCTACATATTTTGTGTACAGTTCACATTTATGATCGTATTTTGGTTAGGCAATCAAGTAAGTTGGTTTATTATCTGCAAATCAGATACATGGGAGGGAGATTTACTAGTGATTAAACTCTGGATAGAAACCAATCAGCTTCGAGGTTTTAGTGTCAAAGCTTAATTGAACAAGGTGTAGCTAGAAGCTGATTAGCTACCATGCACAGCTGCACCAAATTCTGAGTGCTCCAGTTTTAGTAAATCTCCCCCTGAGGTTGAGCAGATGTGATCAAATAAATGGATAGTACCTTTTTGTCAATAGACAATAATTCATAGTGGGCAAGGAGAGAGTGTAGCTCCGGAATCCTCGCCAATACCACTTTGTGATGGATTTACCATGTTTTGCAATCTGTTTCCTTGTTGTCTGAATTTTGATTGGACAAAGACTTTACT
Source organism: Aquarana catesbeiana (assembly GCF_042186555.1). NCBI lineage: Eukaryota > Metazoa > Chordata > Amphibia > Anura > Ranidae > Aquarana > Aquarana catesbeiana. The sequence continues at coordinate 176,484,089 of NC_133331.1, read as the reverse complement.
AACTGGTATATAAGCTACATTTTTATCTTAATTGTACAGTACAGAACACAAGCAACGTATTCCTACACCATGGGTTGTAGTAGACTCATATATTCAGGTAATTGGCTACTGGTAAGCTTTTGAGGCACCCCTCCCTGCCTCCCTAACCCACACCCACACCCCACTCAGTGAATCCTCTTTGCTAGCGTCTGTGGGTGATGGACCTCTTCTCCTTTCTAGAGAAACTACCTTTACTAGTTTATTATTTTTCTTTATTATTTTATTATTAACCATATTGCCTTATATTGTCTACACAAAAGCAGTGTATCTGAATTGGTGCAACCTCTGTAAAACCTTAAAAGCCATATTCAGTTCCTGGCACTGTGGGGAAGGTCTGTAATGTTGCTTCATTGTCACGTACCTGATGGCGGAGCCCAGAATGCAGGGAGCGGCCTCTCGTATCCCTCTGGCTCAGGAACGCCTGATAGAGGAAACAGGGACTCAAGACCGCAGAGGCACACAAGTGCCTGGCAGGTGGCAGGTTTAGGGGCTGACCTGGACCTCTGACGTGGCTGAAGGAGAGCTATCAGGTACACTGGAACAGCAGGCAGCGAGGAGGTGTTCTGTAGTTCGGAAGGAGCACTGGCACAGACGACTGCAAGGAGATGCACAGGAACTTGGCAGGAACACTGGAACAGCTGGCTACAAGGAGGAGCACTGTAGCTTTGCAGGAACTCTGGAACAGTAGACAGTAAGGAGGTGTTCTGTAGTTCGGCAGGAATACTGGCACAGCAGACTGCGAGGAGATGCACTGGAACTTAGCAGGAACACTGGAACAGCTGACTGCAAGGAGGAGCACTATAGCTTAGCAGGAACTCTGGAACAGCAGACAGTAAGGAGGTGTTCTGTAGTTCGGCAGGAATACTGGTACAGCAGACTGTGAGGAGATGCACTGTAACTTGGCAGGAACACTGGAACAGCTGGCTGCAAGGAGGAGCACTGCAGCATAGCAGGAACTCTGGAACAGCAGACAGTAAGGAAGTGTTCAGTAGTTCGGCAGGAATACTGGCAAGGTCAGACAGGCCGGGTCAACACTGGCGGGCAGAGCAGGTACCAGATGGAGGCAGGAGAGTAGTCGGGATACAGACCGGGTCGGCAACAGGCAGGCAGCGAACAGACCGAAGGAAGTGGCAGGAGAGTAGTCAAGACAAGCCGGGGTCGGGGACTGGCAGCAAACAGGAGTAGTCAGGAGCAGGCCGGGTAGACAGGGATCAGGTAGGCAGGTAACAAGTAGCTTAGGGTCACAGGAAACGCTGTAGACCGGACAGCAATAAGGCATGATGACAGACTCCTTTAAATAGGCCTCTTGGCGCCAAGTGCTGTCACACTGCACGTCTGCGCGTACCCGCGCACAGTCTGAACGCGCCCGATTGCACAGTCGCGGTACACGCGTGCGCCCGTTTATGCTAGCGCGCACCCGCGCACTCGCGCACCCCCGCTGACTCCGCTGACAGGGATTCTGCGCACAGATCTTCCACAAGCAGCTGGATTACCAGAACGTCTTTCATGACATTGCCCCCCCAAGGGGCAGCCTCCGGATGCCCAACTGTGCCATCTTACTTGGATGGGACTTCTTAAAGACAAGAATCTCTTGGCATGGATGTTGGACTCCAGCTCCGGGGAGTTCTCCTCAGCCCGTACCCCTTCCACTTTACCAGAAACTGGACTTGGTTACATCTTTTCCTGCAATCCAGAATGGATTCAACCTCAAATTCAACTTCTCCATCGATGATCACAGGTTCAGGAGGACCGACCTTCCGGTTGACAAAGGGATTAGGAACTGCAAGTTTGAGTAGGGTCACATAAAAGACCGGGTGGATCCGGAATGATTCCGATAACTTTGGCTCATAAGCCACGTTATTAATCTTCCTTAGTACTGGGAAGGGAAGGGACCCACGAATTTAAGGCCCAATTTCTTGGAGGGGCATGCAAATCTTAAATTCAACGTAGACAGCCAGACCTGGTCCCCGGGCTTGAGATCAAGCTCCCCCTTCTCTTCTTGTCAAATACCTCCTTATTGTAATTCCGAGTCCTTGCCATAGTCTCCTGCAGGAGCTTATTATTTGACTCGAAGAAATTTAGGTTCTCTTGGACAGCTGGTACCGGGCACTCCGGGATGTTATTAGACAGGAACAGAGGATGGAAACCGTAATTTGCAAAGAATGGCAATTGCTTCGTAGCAGAATGAACAGAACTGTTGTAAGCAAATTCGGCAAGAGGTAGAAGCGGAGCCCAATCATCCTGGGAGAAAGAAGAAAAGCAGCGCAGATACTGCTCCAGCATCTGATTTGTTCTTTCCGTCTGGCCATTTTTTTGGGGTTGTAGGCAGAGGAGAAAGAAAGGTCAATTTTCAGAGACCCACAAAGCACCCTACAAAACTTGGAAGTAAATTGCACCCCCCCCGATCTGAAGTGATATTTGCAGGGATGCCACGAAGCCTCACCACTTCCTTGATGAATGTCCCCGCAGTCTCAGCAGCAGTGGGTGTGCCTTTCATTGGTAAAAAGTGAGTGATTTTGGATAATCTATCCACCACTACAAAGATTGTAGTGTAGCCTTCAGAAGGTGGCAGCTCGACAATAAAATCCATGGAGATCATCCTCCATGGCCTCTCCGGGATGGGTAGTGGCTTCAACAGGCTCCAAGCCTTAGACTTGCTGCCCTTGTTCTGAATACAGGTGGCACATGCCTCCACATAGTCCTTGCAATCCTTCCGTAATTGTGGCCACCAGAATGTGCGCTAAAGAAGTTCAGAGGTCTTGTGCACACCGAAATGGCCGGCCAACATGTGACCATGACAGGAGCTAAGGACCACCGCTCGCATCTCCTGGGGTACGAAAATCCTGTCCTTATACCATAGAAGATCATCTCTGGCCTGTAGAGTTGTATCAGGTGGAGAAGGGGTGCTCAGGGAGACTTGTTTGATTTGTGAAAGTAGATCCCCTTGGAGCAGGAGAAAGTTTGCTGAGGACAGGATGGTGTCTGGAGATGAAGATGCTTCAGGTCCGTTGTACATTCGCGACAGAGCGTCGGGCTTGGTGTTCTTCGACCTGGGGCGATAGGTTATGTGGAATGAAAATCTGGTAAAGAAAAGTGTCCACCTGGCCTGTCGTGGTCTTAACCTCTTGGCAGTCTTTAAGTATTCCAGATTCTTATGATCTGTATGAACAAAAATCGGATGAACAGCTCCCTCTAGCAGATATCGCCATTCCTCAAGCGCGGCCTTGATTGCTAACAACTCTCGATCGCCAACATCATAGTTCCTCTCCACTTCAGATAGTTTGCAAGAGAAAAAAGCAACTTGGTGCAGAAGAATTCTAGGCCCCTGTCTCTGGGAAAGCACTGCCCCAACCGCTATCTCCGAGGCGTCTACCTCCAAAATGTATGGTAAGGTACAATCAGGGTGCTTTAAGACTGAGGCTGAGATGAACAGATCTTTCAGCGTTGTGAAGGCCGCCTGAGCTTCGGTAGACCAATGGAATTTAAGGCCCTGCTTGGTTAACCTCGTAATGGGGCAAATGATGGTGGAAAACCCCTTAATGAACTTTCTGTACAAATTTGCGAAACCCACAAAACGTTGAATTCCCTTCTTGTCGGTAGGAGCTGGCCAGTCCAGAATGGCGGAGACCTTCTGAGGGTCCATTTTAATGCCCTCCACAGAAATAATCAGGCCAAGGAACTGGATGCTCTCTTGTTCGAAGGCACATTTTTCAGGTTTGGCGTAAAGGCCGTGCAGCCGAAGTCGTGTTAAAACATTTCTGACGTGTTCAGCTAGGGAGGAAGAAAAAATCAGGATGTCATCTAAGTATATAATAACAAATAGGTCAAGATAGTCTCTGAAGATGTCATTCATGAAATGTTGGAATGTAGCAGGAGCGTTACAAAGCCCGAAAGGCATGACTAAATATTCAAAATGCCCAAACCGAGTGCGAAGGCAGTTTTCCATTCATCTCCACTACGAATGCGGACGAGATTGTAGGCACCACGAAGATCCAGCTTGGAGAACACTACTGCAGACCCAAGTCTTTGAAAAAGTTCTGGCACTAAGGGCAAAGGATATCAGTTTTTAATCGTAATCTTATTAAGTGCCCAATAATCTACGCAAGGGCGTAGAGAGTGGTCTTTTTTCTCCACAAAGAAAATTCCTGCTCCTGCCGGGGATGTGGAGGGTCGGATGAACCCTTTTTCTAGGTTGTCATCAATGTAAGTCTTTAATGCTCCTAGTTCCATTTCTGATAAAGGAAAAATTCTCCCAAAAGGAATCTCTGCCACCGGAAGGAGTTCAATTGGGCAATCGTACGGCCGATGGGGAGGGAGAGTCTCTGCACCCTTTTGACTGAAAACATCCAGGAAACTGTGTTAAGCGTCAGGTACAGCTTGACGGATCTCAGCGTCAGCTTCAAGGCATAGTAGGGAAGAAGGGGCTTCCGATAGACAGTGTTGATGGCAATAGGAAGATAGGAACTCAACCCTCCCCGAGGTCCAATCAATTTGCGGATTATGAGCCTTCAGCCACGGCATGCCTAGTATGATGGGGAATAGAGGAGACTCAATGACATCTAGACAAAGTAATTCCTGATAAGTACCGGCAATGGTGGTATGCAGAGGTATGGTCTCCTGGGTTACTGGCCCCGATTAAAGAGTAGAGCCATAGGCCAAATATACTGAAAGACCTTTCGCTCTGGGCTGAAGGGGAATGTGATATCTGGAGGCGAAGGACAAGTCTATGAAGCCGCTGCAAGCCCCGGAATCAATTATAGCGCTGGTTGGTATATTCCCGCCGGGGAGCTGTAAGAGAATAGGAACAACCAGATGAGAAACATTATTCAGCACAACTGGGGTAATAGCAGGGAAGAAAGAAAAGCACTTATGAAGCTTTGCCAGGCAAGTTCGTACAAAATGTCCAGGTTCCCCACAGTACAGGCAAAAGTTGCCAGCCCGGCGGCATTGACGCTCTTCAGGAGTGAGTGAGTGAAGGGCGTAACAAGCGCAACTGCATCGGTTCCGGAGTGTCTGAGGCAGCGGTGGCCGGAACTGGGGAGGCAGAGTGGGAAGAACTAGGCACACGGGCAACATCCAGACAGGACGAGAAGGACCAGAGGATTGTTCCATATGCCGTTCTCTCAGACGTCTGTCTATTTGGATGGACAGATCAGTGAGGGCCTCTAGAGTCTCTGGAATGCCCACTTGGGCCAGTTCATCTTTTAAAGATTCCAAAAGGTTCATACGGAACTGGTACCGTAAGGCAGCATTATTCCAATTCGTGTCGGAACTCCAATGTCTAAATTCCGACACGTAGTCCCCCACAGGTCTGCGGCCTTACTTCAAGGCGTGCAAAGCTGCCTCTGCAGTAGCGGTTAATTGTGGATCCTCATATAGTAACGACATGGCCTGAAAGAAGGTGTTCAAGGTATCAAGTGAGGCATCCTTCTTCTCCAGGAGATGGTGAGCCCAGGACTAGGGTTCACCTGTCAACAGCAAAATAACGAACCCCACCTTGGTGGCTTCCAGGGAGAAAGTCCTCGGCTGAAGGGCAAAAAAGAATTCACATGAATTACGGAATGTCCTAAATTTACTCTGGTTGCCTGAGAATCTTTCAGGCGTGGGGACCCTGGGCTCTGGCGGCATCATCACCACTGAAGGTGCAGCAGAAGTCTCGGAAGCAGAAGGTGTGGATGTGGCCAGGGCTTGGATACGACCTTCCAGTTGAGTATACCCCTCTTGTAGGCTCTTTACTGCCTGAGTAAGTCCAGCAAGGTGGCGGCAGAGCTCGTCAATGGGAGAGGCTCCCTGCTTGGGCTCGGACATGGCTGTCCGATACTGTCACGTACCTGATGGCGGAGCCCAGAATGCAGGGAGCGGCCTCTCGTATACCTCTGGCTCAGGAACCCCTGATAGAGGAAACAGGGACTCAAGAGCGCAGAGGGCCACAAGTGCCTGGCAGGTGGCAGGTGTAGGGGCTGATCCGGACCTCTGACGTGGCTGAAGGAGAGCTAGCAGGCAGTGAGGAGGTGTTCTGTAGTTCGGCAGGAGCACTGGCACAGCAGACTGCAAGGAGATGCACAGGAACTTGGCAGGAACACTGGAACAGCTGGCTGCAAGGAGGAGCACTATAGCTTCGCAGGAACTCTGGAACAGCAGACAGTAAGGAGGTTTTCTGTTGTTCGGCAGGAATACTGGCACAGCAGACTACGAGGAGATGCACTGGAACTTGGCAGGAACACTGGAACAGCTGGCTGCAAGGAGGAGAACTATAGCTTAGCAGGAACTCTGGAACAGCAGACAGTAAGGAGGTGTTCTGTAGTTCGGCAGGAATACTGGCACAGCAGACTGCGAGGAGATGCACTGTAACTTGGCAGGAACACTGGAACAGCTGCCTGCAAGGAGGAGCACTGCAGCTTAGCAGGAACTCTGGAACAGCAGACAGTAAGGAGGTGTTCGGTAGTTCGGCAGGATTACTGGCAATGTCAGACATGCTGGGTCAACACTGGCGGGCAGAGCAGGTACTAGACGGAGGCAGGGGAGTAGTCGGGATACAGACCGGGTCAGAAATAGGCAGGCAGTGAACAGACCGAAGAAAGTGGCAGGAGAGTAGTCAAGACAAGCCGGGGTCGGGGACTGGCAGCAAACAGGAGTAGTCAGGAGCAGGCCGGGTAGACAGGAATCAGGTAGGCAGGTAACAAGTAGCTTAGGGTTACAGGAAATGCTGTAGACTGGACAGCAAGAAGGCATGATGACAGACTCCTTTAAATAGGCCTCTTGGCGCCAAGTGCTGTCACACTGCGCACCTGCGCGTACCCACACGCACCCGCGCGCACAGTCCGTATGCACCCGCTCACACCGTCGCGCACACGCGTGCGCCCGTTTGCGCTGGCACGCATCCGCGCGCGCCTGCTGACTTCACTGACAGGGATTCTGGGCAAAGATCTTCCACAAGCAGCTGGATTACCAGAATGTCTTTCATGACATTAATGCACTGGTTCCTGTATAGGGTGCTCACCTTGACACTTGGTACAATGTCGCCGGGTGCTATACAGGCTGAGACTGCAGTCTATTGCTATGGAACCCAGTTCCTGAAGCCCCCTTTAGGGGTGTGCCCACCATGATGGGCTAAACCTGAACTTTATATACAGTCTAACATTGTGGATAGATAAGACAGGGTCACCCCGTATCTTTAACCATTACTGTGTAAAACGGGGTTAAAATTCAACCACTCAAAGCTCAATCTCAGGCGGATGATTGGTGTTACTTCACACCACTTGTTGCATACTTTTTTTAAATATATATTTTATTGATTTTCATAGAAAGGTTGTACAAAAGAAAACCCACTGGTTGCATTCTTTACTTTGCAATGCCACTTCCACCTAGAGCCCTCATAAGGTACTCAGGCACTTCCTCCTGCCCTTTTGCCACAAGGATTCATTGCAGGATAAGCTACATCTGGGTTACCATGTTCTCCTACCGGAAACACTTGTCCTATTTCCCAATCTCTACTCTGTGAGTACCCCACAGGGCAATACCCACACTTGTACTTATGGTGGAGACAATCTGATAGGGATACTCGCCCACTCCACCAGATCATTTGGCGTATTCTGGGCCTTTAGGCATTATGCCTTTGGCACCCAACAGTTTAATTTGCCTAGTGGTTTCCCACCCTCATAGTTATTGTTTGAGTTGTGTATGAATAAGTTGCCTACGTCCTGTACTGTATGATTATGGTAAGATCAGAGGAATTTCGTAAATTCCATATCGTAGAGTACACCTTCCCTAAACTCTCCTTGTTACTCTGCATTGCTTTTTACAAAACTGAGGATTCACAGAGTAGGGTATGGTGATAGGGGAGATGCCAGCCCAGGGAGAGTCCGTAAATGCTCACCAGTGTCCAATCACCTGAAGGTACGGGCCTATAACCAATGGTTTATGAATAAGTTGGCTGTGTCCTGTACTGTACTTTAAGATATACAACTTCCAGGTAAGTCGAGATTCCTCTGTTTCCTTCTAGCGGCAACAAAAGGAAAGTCTTTATACTGTATTTGCTTGTATCAGCTTGTTTTACCCAAATATTCCCTTTATATCTTGCTATCCTCCCTTTATTAATTTATTATTTATTTGTGATATTTGGCTTATTAAATAATTATTGGCCATGCTATTTTGATGACCATTATTGTTATAGGGCACTATGATTATAAAGAAACTGAAATATAATTCAATTTTTTATTTTATTATTGCTATGATCACAATGATTCAGTGTTCAAACATGATATTTAAAATCATGATTATTTTTTTACCATGACTCACTTTTCAAGTAACAAATCTCTAGGGCAGGATATGCAATTAGCGGACCTGCAGCTGTTGCAGAACTACAATTCCCATGTGGCATAGCAAGACTCTGACAGCCACAAGCATGACACCCAGAGGCAGAGGCATGATGGGACTTGTGGTTTTGCAAAAGCTGGAGGTCCGCTAATTGCATATCCCTGCTCTAGGAGCTTCTGGTTAAAGCTGGCTCTTCTCTAATAGTACAGAGGCTGCCCACCACCGCAATCCCCAGTCCATTAACACCAGCTCCAACAAAAACTTCAACAGGAGAGAGGTTAGGACAGGGGATACTTCAAAACGATTGCCACATAGATATTAAAGGACAATCTTTTCCTTAAAGGATAAGTTCACCTTACGTAACATGTTTTATGTTGCACCCCATATTAAGGGTGTAACACGTTATGAACGGACCGCCCCCCGCACCTCCCCGATCCACCATCTGAATGCTAGCGGGGATCTCCCCCTTCCTCCCCACTAGCTGTCACAATTTAAAAAAAATGCTCCACCTGCCTTCACAGTGTCCTGTGAATGGAAAACTACAAGGTCCGGTAGCCTTTGTGGCTGTCGGCTTGTAGTTCTCTATGAACTACCACAGGGCTGTGGTGCGCCATGGTAGTTCATTCTCTCTTCCTGTTGGATTGTATCGGATTGCTTGTACGGGATGTACGGCACACAGATACACTGGCAGATCTGCTGGAGACCTGCATGGCACCAGCAATCTACTGAACGCTGGTGCAATGCTTTACAGGCTCAAAAAAAAAAAATAAATGCATATTTTTTTTACCTGCAAAAAAAAGTGCATTTATTATTTTTTTCTAAACAGTGAACTTATCCTTTAGGTAGACATGAATGTTGGACAGTCTTAACACTCATATCTGAAGACCATGAGGTAACCTTCTAAACTGGTTAAGACCTCACAGCTGTGGACCATGAGGCAAGTTTCTTTGGCATCTGGTTACCTTGCACCTCTGCACAACTACTGGTATTTCCAAAACACTGCACAGTCATAGGGATTAATTTTGGGTCTTTACTCACAAGTTTAAAATACAGCTGCCACCTTCCAGCTTCCGCCAGACATGGTCCAGTAAGTAAGACTGTTCTTGTCCAGACCAGTTCCCTTGTGAGGAGGTTCTGCAATCAGCTTCTAAGCAGATCCATCCAGGCCCTTAGCCCTGACACCACTGAGGCCTCTAGAACAGCTGTACAGTCCATGGGTTGCCTGAGGGCAGCAGAACCTTAGGCTCTGGAGCCCTTCTGGGGAGAAGGAATCCAGCTCTCCAGTGCCTCTGAATATTTATTGCCCAGTCCCCTTCTGAACAGTCCTCTCCAGGGATTGGCTGAAGCATGAAAAGAATTCAGGCTGGATATTTTCATCTCCTTCACTAAGCTTCTTTCAGAGGCATGGGGAAGCAATCAAACTTCCAGTCCGTGAAACCCTGAACAGGCCAAAAAAAATGATAATGCTCCCCTAAATACAGAAGGAGCCAAAAAACAAAATTTACCTAGAAATCTACACCGGTTGTGCTGCTGGTGGCCAGAATATGGGGAGAGAAAACAATCTCTGTTCTACTTCTAGAATCACCAGTGTTGTTGCTCACACAGGGCTCTGGACTCCTTTGGCAACACTGATTGGTGCAGCAATGCCACAAGACTCACATGTTCCTTCATACCCTGTAGTACCAGGTATTCCGTTTAGCACCAAAGCCACAGGAAGCAGTGGGGTAACAAATGAAAGGTACTGTAAGTACTGTATACACTGTTGGGGCTGGGATGTTGAAGTAAACCTTTTACTTTAACCACAATGTGCTAAATATAGACTTTTAAAGGATAACCAAACAACAACCCAAGAACAAAATTGTAATATATTGCAGCTTGCAGACCTTAGATGTGCTGACGGTCTTAGTTTTGTTTTATTTAGGCTAAGAATATTGCATATATGCAATGTCCTTGTAACTTCACGTAAGCTGCACTAAAAAATAGCTGCCTTCCTAACTATCTTCTAGCAATTGTCCTGGCCCCCCTATGTAATGGAGATGAAAAGATACGGACATGTTTGGTCCATATCAGGAGAGCAATCTAGAGTGACACTAGGAATGAACTCAGGCATGCTTGGATCCTAGACCAAACCCAACTGAGCTATCCCGCCAGAAAGCTGTCACTGCACAACGCCAAACTTAACTGACAGCTTCCTGGTGGGATAGCTCAGGTGGGTTAGGATTAGGATCCAAAATACCTAAGCTAATACCTAGTGACAAACATGGCTCCTACCATAGATACAGTGGAGGAGTGCCATAGCTTCCTAGGGATAAGAAGAGTGTTTTTTGCAGGATTACCAGGTGAAAATAAAGCAACAGAAACTTGAAAATCAAAACTAGTGGCACCACCACCCAAGATCTAGCACCTTATGGTGTCTGCTCTGCAAGAGCAGCTTAGTTGCCTTGTCATTTGCTTTAATAAAGTGATGGTCTACTAGTAGTTGATGAACAATAAGTAACCACCTTGATGGAGTATAGCAGGAAACGTCTGGTCTTGTAGTTCCATATAAGCTGTTGTGCTACAGGTTGCATTACCTTAAACAGAGGAATTGTTGGCAGTGTCTTCTAAGTTATGGCACATACTTATGGAGCATAGCAGAATGCTAATAGGGACACATAATATACTGCAAACTTGTAAGTGAATTAAGAAAGCTGATGTACTTTTTCGGACTAACAAAACTGATATTGGAACTCAGTGGGGGAGAAACTAATTGTGTCTGAATCGTTCCACTTTATGCTGCACAACAGGGATCTCTCAGGAACGTGCATGTTCTCTTTCTGCTATTGTTAAATTATGATATTGACACATCTCAGTAATAAACATTTCAGAAGTTCTTGTCATTTACTAAATGTTAATAGCTGTCCATTAAAGAGGCTCTTAACAATGTTTGTCTATGTCTATATTAGTTTTTGTTTCAAATTGGATACATAGAACTCTAAAATGAGTGCAGGTTGTACATATGCCTGTGTTCTGAATTGTCAGTGCAACTATTTCAGCATATAAAGTTTGTCATGTAAATCAGTGTGCATCAGCTTTCTTAACCACTTAAAGCAGTGGTTCTCAACCACTCTAGTGCCGCGACCCCTTGATAAAATTTCCCAAGTTGTTGGGACCCCTAACAGTAAAATTATTTTCGTAGCGTGGGTTGTCAGCACCCAAGGCAAGACAAGTAATTTGCGCCCCTAACTCACGGACATTTAGCGCTTCCTGAGTCCCTTTCACTCACACAGTATTAAAATCCCTTATGGTACATTTTAGGATGTACTACTCTTTCTCTTTGTTCTCCCTTCTTTCCCTTTTATCTCTCTCTATCCTAATTTCTTGTTTTTTTCCCCCCATCCCTCCTTCTAGCGGTCTTTCTTGTTCTTTCTCTTATTCTTTCTCCCCCTTTTTCTTTGTTCCTCCCCCTCTTTTCCTCACCCTTCATGTATTCTCTATTTTTATTCCTTCTCTTACTCCTTGGTGGGGGGAATAGGATGAGTGGCAGTGCTGGGGGGGAGTTCTGATCAGCCAACTTAGGTGCTTTTGATGAAGGTCATCTGTTGATCTGAGATTTGTAGTGGGGACTTTTAATGGCAACTCTAATCACAGGTAGTGTTACTCACTGTGTCTCCGGCTTCAGTGTCTCTGATTTTGTGGTGTCTGCCTCGCCAAAAATCCTTTTTGTCGAGGCAGTCTTTTTGACCCCAGATCTCTCAATAAAGATACTGTATGTAGTAGCAGTCACCTGCTCTGACACAGTGCATGTTTAGTTTGGCATTACCAACATACACTATATTGTCAAAAGTATTGGGACTCTGTGTAGGCCAGTTAAGTTCCTCCACCCCAAACTCGCTCATCCATATCTTTATTGACCTTGCTTTGTGCACTGGTGTGCAGTCATGTTGGAACAGGAAGGGGCCATCCCCAAACTGTTCCCACAAAGTTGGGAGCATGAATTTGTCCAAAATGTCTTGGTATGCTGACGCCTTAAGAGTTCCCTTCACTGGAACTAAGGGGCCAAGCCCAACCCCTGAAAAACAACCCCACACCATAATCCCCCCTATACCAAATGAATTGGAGGAGTGGCCCAATACTTTTGGCAATATAGTGAGGATATGCAAGTTTGGGGTGGGGGAACGTGACTGGCCTGCACAGAGTCTGGACCTCAATCCAATTGAACGCCTTTGGGATAAATTAGAGCGGAGAATGCGAGCAAGTCTGGTCGTCCCACATCAGTGCCTGACCTCTCAAATGCGCTTCTGGAAGAATGGTCAAACACTCCCATAGACACACTCCTAAACCTTGTGGACAGCCTTCGCAGAAAAGTTGAAGCTGTTATGGCTGCAAAGGGTGGGCCAACTCAATATTGAACCCTATGGAATAACACTGGGATTCCATTAAAGTTCATGTGCATGTAAGGGCAGGCATCCCAATACTTTTGGTAATATAGTATATTTATCACACATGCTAAGGGTATAGGTGGAATTTCACCCCAAAACACATTTTGCTACTTCTCTCAAGTATGGGGATACCACATGTAAGAGACATTTTGGCAGCCTAGCCACATACGGGAGCCCAAAAGCCAATGCTTTTGGGCTCCTGTACGTGGCTTTTAAAGGGTATTATTTCCGCATTTCACAACCCAATATTGAACCCTACAGACTAAGACTGGGATGCCATTAAAGTTCATGTGCACGTAAAGGCAGGCGTCCCAATACTTTTGACAATCTAGTGTATATTTGCACTTGCTGGACTTTTATAAAATGTAGCTGTGAAATTGGCAGCTGAATTTCAACAAAAATATAAGATCAGATTTAAAGTGGCGCTAAACTTTATTCTTATTCCTCAAATATAATCCATACATATTCACTGCTTAATGGTCCTGTAAACTATGTCATGTAATAATTCCTTACTGTGTTTTTCTTTTACCAGACAATAGCACAGGCTCTCATGACAAGGGAAATAATTCTTTTCAATGATACCAGTCCTAATCAATGCGACTCAGTACAATGTGATTTTGGAAAAGGTTCCTGTACTACTTTGGTAAGACTCCAGTGCAGTTTAAGCCCCATAGAATTTTATGTAAACTCACAAAAGTCACATCATCATTAGAAAAGCAGTGATTCTTATACAACTTTGATTTGAGCAGTATTGTTTTGTTAACCCTCACCTGTCTCCCAGGTCATACTTGCTGCCTAAAAACTCTCCTTCCAAGCACATTCCATTATTTACACCTGAGTGTAGCGGAAACATGCGTTCCCTCTTGTGGTTTTTATTGCCCATTTTTCACACGTAAATGTGCGTAGAGCATAGGGCAGCCCTCTCACTTGAATGGGCTGGCCTATGCACATCAGATGCCCCAAAGTAACTCAATAACATTTTTGGTCAATCTAGTGTCACACATTTTTTAGTGCGTGTTTTGGTGCATTTGTTGAGTGGTTTGTTACACAGCAAAACGCACGCCTGCTAAAGGTGATTGGGGTGTCATTAACAATTAGGCTGCATTCACATCTGCATGTTTCCAAATGCACAGCAACCTGCACAGAAAACCCTTTGCTGTGCCTTTCCGAAATGTGCTGCAAAAGCGCATCACACTTGTGTGCATACCTCCCAACTTTTGAACTTCAGAATGAGGGACACTCAAAAAGAATGAAGAGCTTCCATTGCAAATGGTTTTTCATGAACTATGGAAGTGTGCGTTACACAAAGTGCAGAAGGATTCAGGAGTCCATTACTCACAGAGTTCAGGAATGCATTATATGCAGAGTGAAGGGCTCAGGAATGCGCTATGTACAGAGTGCAGGGTTCAGGAGTACACTATGCACACAATGCAGAGATCATGAGTTGGGCACTATGTACACAATGCAGAGATTAGGAGTGCACTATGTACACAGTGGAGGCATCAGGAGGGAACTGCGTACACAGTGGAGGGATCAGGAGGGCACTGCGTATACAGTGGAGGGATCAGGAGGGCACTGCGTACACAGTGGAGGGATCAGGAGGGCACTGCGTATTCAGTGGAGGGATCAGGCGTGCACTTCGTACACAGTGGAGGGCTCAGTTGGGCACCACATACACAGGGGAGGGCTCAGGGGGGCACCACGTACACAGGGGAGGGCTCAGGAGGGCACCACAAACACAGGGGGGGGCTCGGGAGGGCACCACGTACACACGGGAGGGCACCACGTACACAGGGGAAGGCTCGGGAGGGCACCACGTACACAGGGGAGGGATAAGGAGGGCACTGCGTACACAGTGGCGGGATCAGGAGGGCACTGCGTATTCAGTGGAGGGATCAGGCGTGCACTTCGTACACAGTGGAGGGCTCAGTTGGGCACCACATACACAGGGGAGGGCTCAGGAGGGCACCACGTACACAGGGGAGGGCTCAGGAGGGCACCACAAACACAGGGGAGGGCTTGGGAGGGCACCACGTACACACGGGAGGGCTCGGGGGGGCTCGGGAGGGCACCACGTACACAGGGGAAGGCTCGGGAGGGCACCATGTACACAGGGGAGGGCTCGGGAGGGCACCACGTACACGGGGGAGGGATCGGCAGGGCACTACGTATACGGGGGATGGATCGGGAGGGCACTACGTACACGGGGGACGGATCGGGAGGGCACTACGTACACGGGGGAGGGATCGGGAGGGGACTACGTACACAGGGGACGGATCGGGAGGGCACTACATACACTGGGGATGGATCAGGAGGGCACTACGTACACGGGACGGATCGGGAGGGCACTACGTACACGGGACGGATCGGGAGGGCACTACGTACACAGGGGACGGATCGGGAAGGCACTATGTACACGGGGCAGGGATCAGGAGGGCACTATGTACACAGGGGAGGGATCAGGAGGGCACTACATACACAGGGGAGAGATCAGGAGGGCACTACATACACAGAGAAGGGATCAGGAGGGCACCACATTCAAGAGTCCTTGTTACTAAAGTGTGGTAAACATAGGTTTAGTAGAATGCCACCAGACAATATCCTGTCATTTTTCAATACATTCTTCTTGTATTGTGACACCAGCAACATTTATGTTAAAGATGATGGATGGACAGAACACTCAGACATCTCAGATTATTTCTTCCCTGTCAGAGTCTCTGTAAGTACCATATGACTTGTGCTGGCAGGAAGGAAAACAGTCTGTCTGTGTTCTGTATGCCCCACAGACAATCTTTATCACAGGTCTTGCTGGTGTCAGTATACAAGCCTGGAGGGATTGGATGAATGATTTTGTTCTCTGGAGCTCCATGCTGGCAGCAGTGCAGGGTAACACAACTCACTGTTTGTCAGTGCTGCTGCTGAGGAATCTGTCTGCTTCTTATGCCCCGTACACACGGTCGGATTTTCCGATGGAAAATGTCCGATCGGAGCGTGTTGTCGGAAATTCCGACCGTGTGTGGGCTCCATCGGACATTTTCCATCGGATTTTCCGACACACAAAGTTGGAGAGCAGGAGATAAAATTTTCCGACAACAAAATACGATCGCGTCAATTCCGACCGTGTGTGGCCTGTTCCGACGCACAAAGTGCCACGCATGCTCAGAAGAAATTCCAAGACGGAACAGCTCGGTCTGGTAAACTTAGCGTTCGCAATGGATACAGCACTTTCGTCACGCTGCAATGTTAAAAATGGTTTAATACAGCGCACTCTCTTCTTCTTTATAATGTGACAAGAATTAAGTATTTTTGCTGCTCATATTCACACACACTTCTCACAAAGTTTTATTTTTGTTTTTTTATTGGGATTCCCTGAATATATTGTTATTAGTTGTCACATCTGACAGTATTTTTATTTTTTTATTTTATTTTTTTGGGGATTTTAAGCCTTTTTTTTTTGGATTTAATGTTTGTATTTTTTCAAAGGCTGATCTTTGTTCAATGTTATTTTTATTTTTACTCCAGAATATTTTTGTGTGTGTTTTGTGTGTCAAGTTACCCCAACACCATTGATATCTTTTATTATTTAATCTCCAGGAGATTGTTTGTTGTTGGTGTCCCTTGTTCATTTCACATTGTATATTTGAAATGTACCTGAATCCTCACAAACCAACTGTCCTTTTTGAAGTAAAACACATAGGAGAGTATAATTCAAAACAAAAATCCTTTATTAAGGGCTCAGAACCAAAGAGGAAGGCAACACTGGATCAACAAGAGAAATTAGCGAAGCCTGGGACCCCCAGGGCAGACATCAATTCTTAAACATCAAAATTGGTGGCCTGAGGAGTCCATATGTAAGGGAGGGCAGTCTGGTCCAGAATTCGCAGAGATCCGGATAGCAGCAGATGACATCTGTGTCCCCAGGCTGTGGTACCACAAGAGGCTGCATTTTTTGGCCAACCAGACTGGATCCAGGGTCCTCACTTTCTGGTCTTCCTTTCACGCTTCATTCCCGGCTGTGGCTGTGCAGTTGGAGATGTGGCAGGAGGAGGAGTAGGACCTGGAGGAGGACTGGGAGGACCTGGAGGAGAGGGAGGACGAGGAGGAGGACCTGCAGGAGGAGGAGGAGGACCATCGCAAAGGTGTGTCTGAGCTGTCATTTGGCCCCTCATACCCTTGTTAAGAGCCTCCAATATGAGTGCCTCACACAAGACTTGTTGGCCCTCCTCCATCCTCTGCATTTTATAGGCAATGGTGGCAGCAATGTCCTCCTCCATGGTGTGTGGTGCTCCCAGGACCTCTGTAGCCCTCCAAAAGAGTCCTCCGGTAGCCTCCTCTAGGGCACTCCTCCTCCTGCCACTTTCTCTTTCCAGGGGGAGTGGAGGGACCTGCAGATCAGCCAGCCGGCTCAGCCCGGCCACCTCCTGGCTGAGACTTCCCTGTGTATGAAAAAGGGACATGGTTGTAATGTTTTGCTTCATCAATCACAATCCTAAATTAGTACTCCCAACTAACATCTAGTTAACATCATTGATTGGACAAGCAGAAATATTTAGAGGAATGCTATACCTGGCTCAATCTGGGCTCCTCCACATGTGGCCTGGAAGGCCCAGGTTGGGTGTCAGAAGCCTCAGGCGGGGGGGAAGGAAGCGTGGAAGGAAGACTGGAGAGGGATGGCCTGGGTTCAGTCTGGCCTGCCAGAAAATGCAGCCTGTCGTAGTACAACATCCTGGGGACATAGATGTCATCTGCTGCTCCGGATCTCTGTGAATCCAGGACCTTCTTGCGCTCCCTTAGATATGTGCTCCCCAGGCCACCAATTAATATCTTTAAATAGGTGATGTCTGCCGTGGGGATCACCTGCTTCACAATTTCACACAATGGGGTGTTTAATCTCCCACAGACAGGGCAGCTCCCTTAAGATATCTATGAATACTGACATGAAGTCATTATCTTTCAGTAAGATATCCATGTTCACTGCAAGACACAACACAAGACAAAGCCTAATGTCAGACAAAACTCTCCTAATCTTGTTACAATATAGGCTTCAATGTAGAAGCAGTATAGGCACAAGTTTGTCTCTTACCTTCGTTCTTACGATCGGCGCGTCCAATGCTCCTTCCTCCACTCACAGATCGTACGTAATACGCATGCGTGTAACTCCGCCCGCCCCTGACATTCTTTCTAGTCTATTCCCCGCCCCTTTTCGTTCGGCGCAGTGGGTGAAGAGCACATTGCGGAGTTAGAGCAGGTGTGTGCTAATTATAGCAACGAGGAGGAGGAGGAGGAAAGCCCGGATCCGGACACGTCCCGATCCAGAAGGAGACGTTTTAAGGCCACAAATATGTCCTTTGGGGAGATGTTGGAGATGGTCGACATCATGAAGAAGTCCGACTATGACGGAAAGCATGGGCCTTACCCCAACATCAGAAAGGCAAAGATCATGGCGAAAGTGGTCAAAAGCCTTCACAAGAATTTCGGGGTACGAAGATCGAAAGATCAGCTCAGGAAGCGGTGGTCGGACCTGAAGTTAAGAGAGCCAGAGCAGTACCGAAAGATCCGGAGAGTGCTGCAAAAAAGTAAGTAGTTGTGCTGTGTTCCTATTCTTTCTGTCTTTATTCCGTTCGTGCTGCTCCATATGCTTTTCTTAATTGTAACGTTTAAAAGGGCAACTTTAATGTTCATGGGCCCATTATTCGTTTGTATCAAACATTTTTCTTTCGACCTCTAAAACACCATTGTTTAGGCCATATGCATTTTCCCACATTTTTTTGGGGCCTACTTGGATGCCAAATATTTGTTTGTGTAGATGGGTTTGTTACTAGAATGAAATGCCAACTAGATTGTGTGTAAGGAGAGGACACTGAGCAGCTGTTTTCACATCTGGACACTGGAGCACTAGTGTGGGACACCAGAACACCATTTTTATTAGGGGGCCACACAGGTGCTCCAGTGTATACTATAGGGGGGGCTACATCTGTGAAGCTTGTACTAAACAGGTAAAGTATTGCAGCTTGACAAAGGCCAATAAAAAAAATACATCTTGGAACTCGGCTAAAATAGACAATTGTACCCCACTTCCAAGCAATGTTTCCTATTTCTAGTTCTGCCATCAAATATCTGTGTGCTAATTATACCATTTTTGTTTTACATAGGGGAGAAAAGACTCGGAGGACACCCCTCATCCGAGGAGACCAGAGACCCCCCACCTCTGGAATAAGGTGAAATACCAACAACCCAAGCTGAGCAGGAGGAAGAAGAAGATGTGGTGGAGATTGGCACCACAACAGGTGAGTGTCTGCGACCACAGGCTCAGGTAAACAAGATGGATGGTGGCAGATTTTTGAGACCTGTTTTTGTTTTGTTTCTCTCTTTTTAGGTGATCGTGATGTTGTGGATCCAGAACGTTATGATGTTATTAAAAAAAATAATAACATAATTGATGTTTTGGGGCGAATTTAAAACCCCACAAAATCACCTTTTTGGATTGTGGTCCAATCTTTTAACTTTTTTTGCAATGTTTAGAAAAGCCAAATTTGGAGGATGCACACAGTGTGTCAACATGTGCTATCTGCCATCACGGGAGATCAATGGACGCGTTTTGGGGGTGCAACCCCTTCCTCATATATAAAGTAGCGTTGAGGAAGGGCTTGCTCCCCCAAAACATGTCTCTTGATCCCCCCTGATGGCAGCTAGCACATGTTGACATTCGTAAATTGGTGTGCATCTTCCAAATTTGGCTTTTCCAGGGGTGATTTCCCCCCATCTGAACACTATATCAAACCCAGTTCCTAAATACTGATGTCTGATATAGCCTTCAGGTTTTACCTAATGTGAACTTTGTAAGTTCAAGTTTTTTGGCTTTCTCGTTGGTTTTACATAGGCCTGTTTTATCTGAAATGGACATTTCAATTTTTGATAATGCTACTGCAAAAATTGTTATACAACAAACATGTTGGTTTGTTTTAAAAACCTTTGGTAAATGCACATGTGATTGTGCAGGTATAAAAAAGTTGCTTACTCAAGAATGTGTGGATTATTGTCTCAACACTACAATACAACACTTTTGGGGTGATGTAATTGCTGTTTTCTGCAAAAATGGGTGTTATTTCCTAAGGGCAAATCCTCTTGGCACTACAAGTGCAGTTTCAGTGCAGTTGCAAGTGCACTTGTAGTGAAATGTGTTTTTGCATTTAGGAAATAACAGCCAACAGTGCTTTGTATAAGGTTACACAATCACAACATTTTCTGGACTCAACACATTTCTGTCAGGGTCAGCTAAAACAAACACAAGCAGTAAATGTCCACCAAGAATTTCTTTTTTTTTTATTATAAAAAAAAAAGGATTCACAGATTTGCTGGCATATTGATAGCCCCCCTACCCGCAAAGAACTCCAGGTAGCGTAACCGGACATCACGGGCACTCAGGGAGGGCAAGCCAGGACGGCCACTTTCAAGCGCGGTCAGTGTGGTTTGATGTAGGATTCTGGCCTCAAGCCCAACTGAGCCAGCATAGTTGGCCGAATGTTTCCTTAAAAAGTTATGGAGAACACAGCATGCCAGTATAATATGGTTCAGTTTATACTCCGCCATATGGATGGGTGTCAGAAATAGTCGGAACCGGCTGGCCAGGATTCCAAATGTGTTCTCCACCACTCTTCGGGCTCTGGCCACCCGGTAATTAAAAACCCTCTGTTCCGGGGTGAGGGTCCTCATTGGGAATGGCCGCATCAGGTGGTCCCCCAGCGCAAACGCTTCATCAGCAACGAACACAAATGGGAGTCCTTCCACATTGTCCTCTGGAGCTGGCAAGTCCAAGCTGCCATTCTGGAGACGCCTGTAGAACTCCGTCTGGGCGATGACTCCACCATCGGACATCCGGCCATTCTTCCCCACGTCCACATACAAGAAGTCGTAATTAGCCGACACCACCGCCAACATCACTATACTATTAAACCCCTTGTAATTATAATAGTACGACCCCGAGTTGGGTGGTGGGACGATGTGGATGTGTTTCCCATCAATTGCCCCTCCGCAGTTAGGAAAGTCCCACCGCTCGGCAAAGTGGGAGGCCACAGTCTGCCATTCCTGTGACGTGGAAGGAAACTGTTGATGAAAAAACAATAAACATTACTATTTTTACTCTGAAACATGGCAAGCAGATTATACACATACATTATGGGGCAACCTCCAGATAGCATTTACTAAGGGGAATTTAACAACGCCAAAGTATAAGGTACACCTATCATATCCCCCCCCTCTCATGGGCCATTTCTAACATTATAGGGGGTGTGTGTAAATCTTGGACAGGTAACCCTCTTCACTTCATTGAGAGCTGAATGCCTAAATAATGGGTATTACTTTGAACAGCCCCTCCTTAGTTACACTATTGGCAGACCACTGGACAGGTAAGAAGTGTCTGAATACAAAGATATAAATACACACTGTACACATTTGAGGACGTTTGGACATTCTGCTATTACCTATCAAGATAATAATAGGATACAAATACTTTAAACAGTACCATTGGAAAGTATACAGGCAGGCCCTTGCACTACATGCTTTGGGGAATTCATCCATACATCTGAGCACTAAAGAGATGGGTATAGTGTGTATGGGTTTGGCAAAGTCAGCAGATAGATGATTGAGGATAGATAGAGAATTGGGATCAGCTGACTTAGCAGCTGGGGGAGGGTTACTAAAAATTATTTGGGGACACCACAAAAAAAAGCCTCTGCCACTCTGCCTGAATTTAAATCAAAAATAACATTTCCAAACATTTTAGGGGGTGTTTGGGGTAAAGCACTACTATGGAGCAGAAAAAATACATTGCTAAGTGACTACATGAGGTGAATATAGGGCAGGAGACACCATGCTGGGGAGGTTAGTGAAGGGCAAATATGTATGAAGGACCTAAAATAATAATTACATAAAAATCCAGCATGCATGAGGACAAAGTGGACATTCACAGCATATTACAATCATGGTAATTAGGGAATGAGGAAAGAAATACAAGATATTAGCAAACATTCAATACAATAAAATGTGATATAAAAGGATAAAAATCTTATCTTCATATACTCCTTCTGCAGGACCTGTATGATGGCAGAACAGGTCTCTGGGATTATGATCCCCAGAGCCTGGGGGGAGATGCCTGTCGAGAACTTCAAGTCCTGCAGACTTCTCCCTGTGGCCAAATACCGCAGGGTAGCGACCAACCTCTGCTCCGGAGTGATGGCTTGCCTCATGCAGGTATCCTGCCTGCTAATATAAGGGGTCAGCGAAGCCAACAGACGGTGAAACACGGGGTCCGTCATCCTGAGAAAGTTCCTGAAATCATCAGGATTATTCTCACGGATCTCACGGAGCAAAGGCATATGAGAGAACTGGTCACGCTGAAGCAACCAATTCTTGGTCCATGAACTCCTCTCCAGCCTGTTCATGGACTGGACTTGTGTCAAGGTCAGGACTCCAACACCAAGCCCCCGCACAGCACGAACTCTACGAGGAGTACGCATACGAAACATGGCTAGAAAACGGTCGGCTGCTCAGAACGAAGTAACAGAAGGCACTGAAGAACAGCAAGGCCTGTGAAGAGCGACCTGAAAAACAGTAACGAACGAACAAGAATACAATGACTACCTAAAGTCACTTGCTGCACGCACTGAAGAGCAGATACAAACCCACAAGCACAAACTGAACGGCAGAAAACGATCTGAAAGCCACGAGTCTGAAAAAGCGCGAATCGTCTCTCACCAAACTTTTACTAACACGAGATTAGCAAAAGGAGCCCAAAGGGTGCCGCGCTTGGTTCTGAACCGGCCTTTTCTAGTCTCGTCGTACGTGGTGTACGTGACCGCGTGGTTAGCGATCGGAAATTTTGACAACTTTGTGCGACCGTGTGTAGACAAAAAAAGTTTGAGCCAACTTCCTAGGATTTTGTTGTCGGAATGTCCGAACAAAGTCCGACCGTGTGTACGCCCTATAACAGTGTGTCCCCATAGCAGCCTGTGTTCTCTCCTCTCTCTCTCCACCTTCAATGCAGCTGCCGACATCTCCTGTTCTTAGAAGTCAAAGAAGGCGGGCCGGGTACAGTGTTTCCCATTGGCTGAGGAGGCAGAAGAGAGATTGTATATCAATCCGCTTCTGAAGTCTTCTTGCCGGTGTCTTGCCGAGAAAGTTCCCCCAGCGGACAAGGACCCCCCTGTACTGCGCATGCGCTGTGCTTGCACAGTACGAACGACTACGGAGCCGCCGAAAATTGCCGAAAAAGAACAGCTGATTGTCAGCTGTATATGGCGCCTGCGCACTACATTCTAACCTAAGTCCACGTTAAAGCCCCACCATCCAAGTGGACATAGAGTTAGAATATTAAAATGCCGAGCGCAGCGAGGCCGTGCCCGAAGCACGGCGAGCATAGCGAGCCCGTGAGGGGCCTGTCACAAAGTGTTTTTTTTACTATAGTCTTGGCATGCAGGCGCCGTGTACAGCTGACTCAGGTGTTCAGCTTCGGCTCTTTTCGGCGGCTCCCTTGTTGTTCCTACTGCGCAAGCGCTGCGCCTGCGCACTACAGGGGGGTCATTATCTGCCGAGGGGAACTTTCTCGGCAGAACACCGGGTCTAAGTAAAGATCATCGGTTTATGTGGCCAGGCTGCTGTATCCTTCCACAAGAAAAAAAAAATAGTCCCCAGTTTCCAGGCAGCAATAGAGGATATGCAGACAATGACATAAAAAAAAAGTAACATCTGCAAATTCTAACATAAATTTTGGGGGTGCTTAAAGAATTTTTGAGGGACCTTGAAGTAAAACTGCCTCTATGCAGTGAATGATTGACAGAGGGGCGGGTCTGGGTAGCAGTCCCGCCCACACCTGACATCACAGCTCGGATCTGACAGCTGCAGTCTCTCATGGGGGCTGCACAGTGCACACCCAGCCATCTTGCTCACCAATCCCTGGCTGTTCTGAATGTGTACACTGCTGCAGGTCCTATTGAGCTAGAAGGCAACATTATAATTCGGGACAAACTCCCTGCACAGCGGGACAAACTTGTAAATGCGTGAAAGTCCCGCTCAATCTGGGACAGTTGGGAGGTATGCTTGTGTGGCCATTATGGCGATGCAAGCACAGTGCACATTTGCAGCAAAGCATACGTTTTTTGTACGGGTTGCCATGCGTTGGTAAATGCGCAGATGAGAATGCAGCCTTATTGTTAATGACACCCATATTACAGTTAGCAGATCCGTGTGTTTGTTCTTGCATCGCCATAATGGTATGCTAACCACAATTGTGAATGGCATTCACATCTATGTGTTTTCAAATTCGACGCAACCCACACAGAAAATGCGCAATTTGCTGCGTGTTATGAAAACATGCTGCAAATGTACATCACACTTGTGTTGCCATAATGGCATACTAACCGTGATTGGGGTGTCGTTAACAATTAGGCTGCATTCACATATGCGAGTTTCCGAATGCGTGGCAGTCTGCACAAAAAATGTGTGCGTTGCCATTAATGCACTGGCAAACTCACGCTTTCTGTGTGGGCTGCTATGTGTTAGGAAACACGCTTATGTGAATGCAGCCTAAATGTTAATGACACCCCGATCGCAGTTAGCAGGTGCGTGTTTTTCCGCGTGATGCTCTGTACACCTGAAAAGTTCTGTGTACAATTTAGTTAGTTGCGAGATGAATGAATGCGCTCACGCACATGCAACACTTTGTAAAAGTGTCGCTATCAAGAGTTACCTAAATCTGCCGTACGTGTCAGTAAAGTTACTAAAATGGGTAGCAGAGGTTTTTGAATCTGGTGCAGACCATTTTAAAGGGAAAATTGTTGGTAGTGCTAAATTCCCACACCGCTCTGGTCTACTCCAGGTTTTTGCATTCTTGAGGAAGCCACAGGTGATTTATTAGGATGCAGGTAGTTCCAGACTGAGAAAGCTAGAGAGGTGTTTATGAGCTAAATATTTGGGCATGCATAGGCCCATCTGTGCTGTCAACAAACAGGGCCGAATTGTTATCACATACAGTATATGTTGCATAAGAAGAAACTTGCAGCTTCTGAATTTCTGAAAATGCACACTGGATATTCTGCCCTAAAACCAATAATTGGTGGAGAGTAGACTAACTTTAACTTGCTCTCTCCCCAATATATATATATATATATATATATATATATATATATATACACACACACACAGTATCTAACAAAAGTGAGTACACCCCTCACTTATTGTAAATATTTTATTATATCTTTTTTCATGTGACAACACTGAAGAAATTACACTTTGCTACAATGTAAGTAATGAGTGTACAGGTTGTATAAGACCCCTTTCACACTGGGGCATTTTTCAGGCACTTCTGGGCTAAAAATAGCACTTGTAAAGCCCCTGAAGAACACCTCCTCTGAAGTCCCAGTGTGAAAGCCCGAGTTCTTTCACACTGGAGCAGTGCGCTGGCAGGACGTTAAAGTCCTGCAAGAAGCATCTTTGGGACGGTGAAGGAGCGGTGTATCCCTGTCCTTAGTCGGCTTGTTTTCAGCAAACTGTTTGCGGGCTTTCTTGTGCATCATCTTTAGAAGAGGCTTCCTTCTGGGATGACAGCCACGCAGACCAATTTGATGCAGTGTGCGACATATGGTCTGAGCACTGACAGGCTGACCCCCCCACCCCTACAACCTCTGCAGCAATGCTGGCAGCACTCATACGTCTATTTCCCAAAGACAACCTCTGGATATGACGCTGGGCACGTGCACATGCACTCAACCTCTTTGGTTGACCATGGCAAGGCCTGTTCTGAGTGATACCTGTCCTGTTAAACCACTGTATGGTCTTGGCCACCGTGCTGCAGCTCAGTTTCAGGGTCTTGGCAATCTTCTTATAGCCTAGGCCAAATTTATGTAGAGCAACAATTCTTTTTGTTCAGATCCTCAGAGAGTTCTTTGCCATGAGGTCCCATGTTGAACTTTTAGTGACCAGTATGAGAGAGTGAGAGTGATAACACCAAATTGAACACACCTGCTCCTCATTCACACCTGAGACCTTGTAACACTAATGAGTCACATAACACCAGGGAGGGAAGATGGCTAATTGGGCCCAATTTGGACATTTTTTACTTAGGGATGTACTCACTTTTGTTGCCAGTGGTTTAGACATTAATGGCTGTGTGTTGAGTTATTTTGAGGGTACAGCAAATTTACACTGTTATACAAGCTGTACATTCACTACTTTACATCGTAGCAAAGTGGCATTTCTTTAGTGTTGTCATATGAAAAGATATAATAAAATATTTACAAAAATGTGAGGGATGTGCTCACTTTTGTGAAATATTGTATCTATCCACAACCTATGTTTTAGTTCTTAAGACCCCTTTCACACTGGGGCAGTTTTCAAGTGCTAGAAATAGCCTCTGCTAAGCACCTGAAAACTGCCTCTCATTCACTCCAGTGTTCCTTTTCACACTGGGGCGGTGCGCTTGCAGGATGGGAAAAAAGTCCTGCAAACAGCATCTTTGGGGTGTCATCTTTGGAATGAATGGGCAGTGATTTGAAAGAGTTGCAAAATGGGAGTTTTTAACCCTTTTTTTGGGGTTAAAAACGCCCCGCTAGCGTCCGAAAAGCATCACAAAATGAGCGTCACTTTAGTGCTAACATGACTGCGGCCCCAGTGTGAAAGGGGTCTAATAGATGCTGGAAATTTAAACCACCTGATATCCCTTAGGGACCTAATTGGTGAAGTCCTTCCACTTGAGTTCCTGGGTCTGCACACCTGCCATCTTCCTCTTGGATTTCCTATTTTATTTTTTGTTAGGTCCTTTTTTGCAATTGCAGTTGGAGAATGGTGAAACACATGGTTGAGTTGCTTTTTTATTGCTCTCCTAAATTTGATTGAATTTTTTGACCATGTTTTGGACCAGGGTGGTGCTGTGGACATAGCATATCTCGATTTCAGCAAGGCATTTGATACAGTTCCACATAATGATCTTAACCCTTGGGTGGTTCAGCGGATATGCAATTGGCTAAAGGATAGATCCCAGAGTGGGGTTGTAAATGGGGTTCACTCAGAACAGAGAGCAGTCACTAATGGTGTACCACAAGGCTCTGTACTGGGTCCTGTTCTATTTAAACTATATGTAAGTAATATAACTAATGGTTTGCTGGGCAAGGTATGTCTTTTTGCTGATGATAAAAAGGTGTGTAATTGTGTTGATTTCCCTGGAGGTGTCTGTAACATGGAACATGAATTGGCATTGCTGGAAGATTGGTCAAAGCAGTGGAAACTGCAGTTCAAGGTTTCTAAATGTCAAATAATGCACCTAGGGAAAAAAAATCCCTTGAGAGAGTACAGCATTGGGGGTACAGTGCTGGCCAGAGGAAAACGTTGGGGGTACTTATTTCAGTGTGGCCAGGCAATGGGAACCTCCTTTCTTTCTCAAATGAAGGCCTCTTGAGCCCCTCCCTAGGGAAAGAGAGCCTTGACTGATGGGGGCATGGTTAGGTGCGTGACAAGGGGAATGATTGGTTGGGACATGTAGAGATGGTTTTCCAGTTGCCCAGTGACAAGCTGGCCAGGCTACTCTCCCTGGTCCACTTGGCAAAAAGGGCTAAAAAACTGCAGTTGAAACAACTTCAGTCTTTGCTGGGTCACTTGGTCTTTGCCTGTGGAGTCATCCGCATGGGGAGGGCTTTCTGTAGATGCCTGGCGTGGGCCACAATAGGGGTGGCTGCCCCCCCACCATTATATCCGTATCACCAAGCCCATGCGGGATGACTTGGGGATGTGGCTATCCTTTCCACAGTCCTACAATGGCAAGTCATGTTGGTTGATGGAGGAGGTACCGAACTCATAGCTGGAGCTATACACTGATGTGGCAGGCCCCTGTGGTTTCCGTGACTTTTTCCAAAGGGAGTGGTCTGCTGAGTGTTGGCCGGCCTCATGGGCTCGCATGGATCTTTTGCGCAACCTCACACTGCTGGAGCTCTTTCCGATTATTGTCGCCATTGAGCTGTGGGGCGAGCGGTTGAGCAATCGCCAGGTGGTTTTCTGGTCCGATAACATGAGCGTGGTGAAGGTTGTTAATAAGCAGTCTGCCAGATCTCCTCCGGTCGTGTCGTTGCTGCGTTTTTGGTTTGAAAGTGCCTTCAGTTTAACATATGTTTTAGAGCTAGGCATGTCCCTGGAACTGCTAATGATATTGCCGATGCTCTCTCTCGTTCACAGCTGGATCGTTTCTGAGCCCTTGCCCCGTCGGCTTCCCTGGAGGGCCTCCCCTGTCCGGCCTACTTGTGGAAACTCATTTCCGATGTTTGCTAAACCTCCTCTGGGCGTCGCTGTCCCGCGGATGTGGGCATCATACTGTCGCGTTTGGGACGAATGGGTCCAGGTGTAGGGTGGTGAGTTTTCCATCTCGTCTTCACAGGAAAGACGCGTGGCTTTATTTTCTTACCTTGTTTATTTACTTCTTCCGGATCCACGGTTTTATCGTTTATGTCTGCTTTGTCTTTCTGGTTTCAGCTCCTTGGGTGGGAGGACATCACAAAAGCATTTCCTGTCTGTCAGGTCCTGCGGGACTGGAGACGTGCGACCCATTCCCCTGACTCCCGATGCCCGGTCTCCCTCACTATTCTCTCCGGTATCCTTTCCCTGTTACCGTCCGTTTACTTCTCCCCTTTCGAGACCCTTCTCTTCCAAGTGGCTTTCTCGTGGGCGTTTTTCGGGGCCTTTCCCATTGGTAAACTGGTTTCGAAATCCACCTTCTCCGCGAGTGGTGTCCTGGCAGAGGACGCTATCTTCTCTGAGCGATGCGTGTCGGTTTTGTTGCGCACCTCAAAAACCGACAGCTTTGACAAGGGCAGAAGGGTTGTTTTGTACCCTTGCGGGGGCCCATTCTGCCTTGTTTCTTTGGCCTCCCCCTCCCTGTCCTTACGCCCCCTGTCCCCTATTGTTTTAAATGTCAGATCATTACCCGGCCATGGTATGGATCGTGGGAGATTCCTTCAATTACTGGGCCACTCTTCGGGTGGAAGTTCAGAGCTACGGAAAGAATTTGGGTTTTACCTATGATCTCTCCAGGATCTGCTGGCTTGGGCTTCGCAGTTTACCCTGGCCTCAGGTCCTTCCAGAGTGTTTATGCCTTCGGTGCCACGTGTCTGGCCCCATCATCTTGATTCTTCATGCTAGGGGGAATGATGTGGGTTATACACGTTCTGTGGACTTGATCTCTGCCATCAAGTGGGACATTGCTCAATGCTATGCAGTTTACACCAATTTGGTGCTCATCTGGTCAGAAATTGTGCCCTGCCTGCTGTGGGCAAGGGAAATACCTGGCCCCCGGCTATAAGGCTTCCATTGAAAAGTTATAAAAACAGTGAAGGACTCAACAATAGTGCAATAAAAACAAATAAATAATATAAAATATAAATAACTATGGTGCAAATAAATAAAGTTCATATTTCATCCAACATTGCTGTTGAAAGAAAAAAACAGTGAATCTTCTTAAAGGTGTTCCAGTCACCGTGATTAAATTGCGCAAATACTGCAAATAAAGTGCTTCACCCGAAGTGATAAGTCAAAGCGCTCACCAGATATTAATGGCCACAGAGTGATCCTCAGGCATATAAAAGACCAGATGAATATCTCTCATCCGAGGTTCCCTTTATGGATGTTGCAGCATAAAACTGCTGTACGTAGGCACCCGAATCTCAAGCCAATACAGGAATGAAACTACAGTAAGTGTAGACTGCTTCACATTCAGCTCTTCCACAACATCTGTAAATGGTGGCTCCTCATAAAAAGCCACAGAAAGGCATAGTGTAACAACGTCTTTATTATAAAAAGCACACTTACAAATCCATGGGGTAGGATGTAAGGTACAGATGAAATGGTCTGCAGCTATGGAGGAAAGCAGAATCCGGTCCGGCATCTAGCGAGTGTGTGTGACACTCAGTGTGCGTCTCGGCGGGCGTCCCAGCTGTATACAGGAACAGAGGACTCGTATGCGCGTGTCGGGCCTCCCTTTCAATATATATCACGCTCGTGCGCGCGTCTTCATTTCCTGAAGACGCACGCACGATTTGTGGACCTTCTAGCCGGGGGCCAGGTACTTCCCTGGCCCAAAGCAGGCGGGGCACAATTTCTGACCAGATGAGCACCAAATTGGTGTAAACTGCATAGCATTGAGCAATGTCCCCCTTGATGGCAGAGATCAAGTCCACAGAACGTGTATAACCCACATCATTCCCCCCAGTGTGAAGAATCAAGATGATGGGGCCATGTAAGAGTAATGCCGCGTACACACGACCGGACTTTACGGCATACTTTGTCCTGCGGACTTTTCGACGGACTTTACGACAGACTTTCCGAATGAACGGACTTGGCTACACACGATCAACAAAAGTCTGACAGATTCGTACGTGATGACGTACGACCGGACTAAAACAAGGAAGTACATAGCCAGTAGCCAATAGCTGCCCTAGCGTCGGTTTTTGTCCGTCGGACTAGCATACAGACGAGCCGACTTTTCGACCGGCCCCAAGTCCGTCAAAAAGATTTGAAACATGTTTCATTCTAGGTCCGTCAAACTTTTGGGGAAAAAAAGTCCGCTGGAGCCCACACACAATCGAATTGTCTGACGGACTCCGGTTCGCCGGACCAAGTATGCCGTAAAGTCCGGTCGTGTGTACGCGGCATTAGAGGAACATGTAATGGTGGGCAGAAATGCCCAGAACTCCCAGTTATAATCTAAGGATTTGCCCAGTCCACCATGTTCAACGTATAACTAAACGTATAACTAAAATATCACTTTTGGGTGGGCGTCCCTTATTAGTGGCCACAAACACTTTGTACTTGTTCACAGCACCTGCCTGTTTAGAGTCAGCAGTTACCATGGTAAAAATGTTTGCCATCACAAGAAGGAAAGTACATAAGGGTAAAGGGAGCTAAGGATTCTGTGGGGAGAATTGTGGTTCTAAATACCTTTACCTGAACATAAGTATTTAGCTTATTTGATAAAAACACTTATGTGTATTGTACTACCTGTTAGGATTTTATATATGGTATTGTATGAACTACTGATGCTCTTTGCTGTTACATTTAATCACTGTGGCACATTTGTTTGTTATAACTATTGTGTAACACTATGGAAATGGTTATTTCTTGAACTACTGTCATATGGAGGTATTTAATGAACCTTACTACTAACTAAATGACCTAAATCTTGAAGTGAATGTAGTTAATGTAAATTATGTGAAAGAGTTCTATAAACCCATTTATAGAATTACAGGCCATTTTGGTAACGATCTTGAATATGGGTGAAGCCCAGATAATGAAAAGGCTGTGAATTCAGAGCATATAAACTTTAGGGGCTGTTTGTTTAAAGAGACCAGTACAATGCAATATGATTTATAATTGGTTTCTACAGGATCTACATTTTTGCATTGCTATTTTTAAGCAAAATGTAACAATAACTGGTGCATTTAAAAGAGAACTTCAGTAAAACAAGTAAAATCTATTTCAATCTATCTATTTTTGTTACTTTTATGTGCTCATTTTAGAAAAAAAATATTCCAAAGAATTATGAACTTAGATGAAGCATTTCTCACGGAACAACCTTGGGACTTATTCACACATTAGTGCTGGGTTGTAGCATGGTAAAAAACTCATGTTAACGTGTTAAATTGTACTTTGCATTTAAATGTACATACATTTACATACACATAGCCATGGGTAGAAAAGGGAAGGGATAGGACTTTTTTTTTTTTATTGTCTGTGTACCATTGCGCAAAATTCTGTTTACTTCCTGTCCCAGGAACACAACAGGAAGCTAGAGGAAATCTCCCAAAATGAGAGGATTAACCCTCTTGGACCGTTGTCCCCAGAACAGGTGTCCCCATTGGAAGATCTCATCTACTTCTGGGGACAACTCTAAAGTTTTCGATTTGCTCTCACTTTCTTTATTTTTTTTTTTCAATTGGTTTTTATTGAAAAGATTTTTTCAAAGTATAATGTTTGAATTACAAGTAGTACAACAGTAAAAAGAAATGACAGTAAAAAGATATACATTCAGATAGATGTGGTAGAGAAGTAATCTCAAGGCACAAATAATTAATTGTTCAACATTGAGTGGGTCAAACCTCTTGGGACCTAATAGTTATCCTAGTTGCTCAACCAGGACGCAAGGGGTCCCTGGCCCCAGAGGGTCTGTACGAGGAATGTTATTTCCAGTTTTTCAACAACTAAGTGTAATGTGAGAATCAAATACATAGGGAGAAGAACGTATATGCAAAATAAAGTATAGGGTGGGAAATAGAAGCGGGAGGGAAGACTGTGGTCTGACCTTCACATGAGCAGAGGAAATTAGATGGGGGTGGTGATTGGGTCTGTTAGGGATGAGTCATCAATTAACTTTAAACCAGTTTGTCCATATTTTCCAGTGAGTATCAAACTGTTTCCTATTGCCACATCTACTAGCCAGTAGAGATTCATATACATAATGGGTTTGGGTAGTCATAAATACCTCAGATACGTTAGTGCTTTATCAGCTTTCCAGTGTCTTGCAATTAATGTTATAGCGACCAAAAGAATGTGTAATTACTACTTTGAAATCACTCACTTTCTTTCTAAATGACAATGGTCACCAGTACAACCAAAGTGGTAATCTCCCCCCATGGGGACACAGACCTCAATACAATCTTGACATAGGGTCAACCCTCTCACACTATTCAAAACTAACAAAAGAAAAAAAAAGTTTTGCTTAGAGTTGCATTTACAGAGTACTCATTATTGAATAGCCACCACAGCACAGCCAAAAATGGACTTGCTACATAATTGATGTACTGTAGTTTTGGTAGGTTGCCCACTTCTGTATTAGTGCTTTCGGGTAGCTAGAAAAATAAATAGCATTGCACCATGGTATGCAATGCATGTTGCTGTGCATTGCGGTAACGTGGTAATTTGCACATAAGTGGTGGCCATTAACGTACTTTGATTCTGCAATAAATCTCACCTCCAAAAAATCCTTAGATGAGAGGACATTGCTACTAAAGGCTTTTTTTTTATAAACTTTCACACCTCACCTAAATAGGGCTACACATGCCTATAACAGCTTTCAGCTCTTGCTTAATAACAGCTTGCCTAAATGCTGGGGGTTGTTAAGTTTGGGGCAATGCTTCAGCACAGATTTATTCTCTCGTCTGCCTTACACATATTCCTATTGGCCAATGAGGCAACCAATATCATAATGATAGACCAAAAGGAATGTATTTTGGGCACACGGGAGTGGGAAGGCTCTGAGAATATCAAGGAATATCAGGAGTTCCTGGGGTGCATAGTGGTGTACCAAAACCTGCTGCAGATACTTTAGCCAAGGTACGCCTACCAAGAAAAGAAAGTGAGAATTTCTTATCTGAAAGCTTTTTTTCAGTCATTGGTTTAAAGCAGGGGTCTCTAAACTTTCTAAACAAAGGGCCAGTTTACTGGCCTTCAGACTGTAGGAGGGCTGAATTGTGGCCATCAGCAGTAGAAAATGTCCCAGTATCATTCGGAGTAAACATCTTTGGTGTCATTGGGAGGATTTGTGCCCCATCATTGGTGTCATTGGGAGGAATTGTGCCCTATCATTGGTGTCATTATTAGGCATAGTGACCCATCATTGGTGTCAGTGGGAGGAATTGTGCCCCATTGTTGGTATCATTGTGCCATATCACTGGTAAAAACTGTGCCCAGTCATGTCATTGGTAGGACCTGTGCCCCATTGTTGGTGACATTGGCAAGAACTGTGCCCCTTCATTGGTGTCAGTGAATGAAATGGTGCCCCAAGGGCCAGAATAAAGCTAACAAAGGGCTGAATCTGGCCCCCGGGCTGCAGTTTGGAGACCATTGGATTAACCATTTGCCAAATGCGCCATAGCCGAATGACTGCTACAGTGTGGATGGCTAGTTTTGGGAGGTCGTCCTATGACAGAGCCCGCTGCTCGCCCCCTGCGGACACTGCTGATCACAGATTGAGGTAAAGAGCCAATCAGCAGCTCTTTACCACGTGATCAGCTGTTCACAGATGTAAATAGAAGACAGTTATCGGCACTCCTTTCCTCATGCTGAGAGCATGAGAAGAGAGCCGATAACCGGCTTCTCTAAAAGGGATATCGACAGTTATCAATCAGTGTCCTGATTATCAGGGCAGTTCAATCAGTGCCGCCTATCAGTGCTGCCTCATCAGTGCCCACCAGTGCCACCTCATCTGTGCCCATGAATGCTCACCAGTGCATCCTATCGGTGCAGCCTCATCACCACACTTCAGTGATTGAGAAAAATTACGTTTTCCAAAATATTATAACAAACAAATGAAAAAAAAAATATATATATTTTTTCTGTATTTATTCGTTTATTTTGCAAGAAATTCCATGGATAGCGTAGGACCCACTGATAATGGGGTACTTTGACATAGTAGTGGGCTTAGCACAATATGGCCATATGGCAGTGGCGTCGGGAGGGGGGGCTGAGGGGGGTGGGCCCCCAAAAAGCCCCCGGTCTTGGGCATTCACAACTCTATTATTAGCCCCGAGTGGTAAAGATCGGTCGGCCGAGTGACATAGCAGGTCCTGCCTTCTGGAGCCCGCAGCGCCTATGATGGACATCCCATTGGTCCAATCCCGGGACCGCGGGACATGTGACATCCATCATAGGTGCTGCAGGCTCCAGAAGGCGAGAATTACAATGTGGCCGCGTCACTATGAGAAGATCCCCACTCCACGCTCGGCTCTCCTCTTCTGGCTCGGGCTGCCTGCCTGCTGTCTACTGTGATGGGCGTGTTGCACACTATGGCTGAGCTGTAGGAGGAGGTCACCTGAAGTCTGGTCAGGTAGGTCAGTGTGTGTCAGGTAGGTCAGTGCATGCCAGGTAGGTCAGTGCGTGTCACGTAGGTCAGTGCGGGTCATGTAGGTCAGTGTAATGGTCAGGTAGGTCAGTGTAATGGTCAGGTAGGTCAGTGTGTCAGGTAGGTGAGTTTAGTGGTCAGCACTGATGGGCACTGGTGAACCAGGCAGCAACCAGCAAGTGAGCTTACCCCCCTCCGTCCTTCATACAACCCCCCAGTGCCGAGCTCAGACTTTGGGCTGAAACCCCTGGACTTTTTGCCACCTAGCAACGCCCCTGCCATATGGTGCAACTAAATCCCCATATTTTCTGAATATGTTCAGGTGTTTTAAATAGCTCTGCGGGAGGTAAATGTAATTTTTGTATATGTGCGCTGTAATCTTTTTGTTTTGTCTGTATGGTCTTATGGCTGCACCATCTTTAATGCATTTTTTAGGGTGTGCCTCCTAAATCTTTGTGTGACATCCTGGTAATGAGACACCTTTTTATAGGCCATCAGTTGAGACTGAACTGGCTGATATTAGTTTGCACTGACAAAGGGCAGGATTGATTTCTAATTACTGATAGATTTCAGTCTATGAAAATGATTGGTGTCTTGACTTTCTATGCCTTTTGGCACTTTCCTTTCTTCAAGTGTTCGGTGCTTATTCACTCCATTTTGGTACACATAACTTCACTTCTGAACTTTGTATTTAAAAAAAAAAAATTACCTAGAAAAATGGAGACATGTTCGATACATATTTTACCCGCTGTATGTGTGTGTGTGTGTGTGTGTGATATATTATATATTGCCTATTAAACTTGCCCATTAAGTTCAGATGGGTTGCTCAGCAACCACAAGCTAAACACATGGCTCACAGTTGCAAGCCTGGTCCCACAATGTAAAATTGCTATTTGTCAATTTTGAAAAGAAGGAAGTAGAAAAACAATAGGCACTAGTAGGCTGCTCACTTTTCAAAGGGCATTAAGCATTAATACTAATGTGAAATAGGGTGGGATATCCAATGGGTGGGATATTGCTGTACTATATTTGTATCTAAACATACTGTAAAATTTTGTTAGAACAAAATGGGTGAAGCGTTGATAAATAGATTCCTTTTACAAGGGTTTCTAATAGGCTGTGTGCCGAGCCCCTCCAATATATTTGGAAAGCACTGACTGAAAGTAGTGCTTGACCAGTGTAAATCACATGTCCCCAACTTTCCCTTTACCTTCCCGACCATAAGTACTCACCCCCCACCCCTTCTCATTACCTAGATTAACGAGACCAGACATGAAATGGAGTACAAATGGCCATAGCAGCCTTTTTATTAACCAAAACACTTATTCAAATAACAATCTTTACATCAACATCTGAAACCAAAATAAACAGTCTTCTGGCCTGTTGGTCTGTGGCACCAACCCCAACATTCCAAAATCTGTTCCACTGCTACACTGCGGGACCTTTACAATGATAAGGCCTCCAACCATGAACACCAGCTCGGAGACAACTCCACTAGCCGCAGTGCAATCATTACCCTATTCCAACTAAACCGTGTTAACTGGAATCCACCAGAGGGGCACATATCACAGATGAGTCCCCCACACTTCCATCTCATAAGCTTACACGTCACAGACCAATCTACCGCCACCGCCCGTAAGGCTGACACCTTACCCTTAAAGGCCCCTCCACACCCTCAAGGCACGTTGAGTCCCATCCTGCAACCCCAGGGACCACAAATCTATCCCCACTGCCGATAGATGGACTCCATACCCCCCTTAGGTAGATCCTGGTATCAGATTCTAATTCCCTATGGCGAATGACCATGCCCCTATTCCTCATAAAAAATCGGCCCACCACTTTATTGACTTTAATAAGCTCCCTACTAGAACGAATCCCCAGATCATTTCCTCCAACATGGAGCACTATAATGTCGGGTGACCTGTCAAGGAGTTCAAAACGATCTACCTCCGGCACCACCCTATTCCACATCATCCCTGGTACTCCTAGCCAGCGAATACACAGCTCCCTCCTGGAAATACCTAGCTGCCTAGCCTAACATCAGCTTGCCCGCCCCCCAAAATACGTATGAGTGGCCCAAAATCCAGACGAGGCATGTCTGCACTCCATCTTTTAAGAAAAGAATGAGAACCACAGGATAACACAAAAACACCATGAATACTCACCCACAAGCAAGAACCACCGGGACCCTTCCTCTATCGGGTACCCCCTCCCCACATGATCGGCTAACAAATGTGGGCGAATGTAGGTACGAAATCTCCTTGAGTCCCACCTACCAATCCTCCTCACAGACGCCTCATCCAGCCCGCACCGAGTGGCCTCCTTCCGATACGGAAGGAGTGCGAGGCATACTGTTTTTCTTCCAAACCGGCTGCCCAAAGACTCTTCATGAATATGGCAATGAACTGAAACTTGGACAGCAGCGACCCATCCCTGTGTAACAGAAAGGGCCCTTCCACGCCCGGGCGCACATCCAACAATTCCCGTACGACCCCCACCGGACACACCGTGGAACCCGGCAGTTGAAACAGCTGTACCCATGTGCCCTTGCCCGTCTGGTCCGTCTTTGACCTGCGTAGCAAAACGTGCACCCTGTCCTTCTTCCAAATCACATCCCTCACCAAGATTCTCCCTGAAACTTTCCTAGCAGGACTGACCAGCTCGCTGATCCGGAATGCCCCAAAAAATGCTAAGGAAAAAGCCGCTTTAAGCAATTATACCTCATATCTGGAAGTACAGATGGTGCCAAATTGCACAAAAATGGCCTGCAAGATAGCAAAGGACACGGGCCGCCTAGCATGCTTGCACGTATGCAACTTCCAATACCCCTTTAAATCTTGGCGGACCCAACAATCTTTTGTAAAATCAACCCCACCCCTTAATTTAAAGAAAAAGGCCAAGACCGCCTGTTTACACTCAATGGCAGACACCGACACACCCCTCTCCAAGTTCCTGGAAACGAAGTAAAGGACCAGCAGCCTTACCTCCGAATTCTCCCAAACTCCTTCTGCATTTTGCACCAACTCCAACCATTCCTACCATACCTTTGGTATATCCCGCCCACGTGGCCTCACTCACCGACCTTCTGATCCATCCAGCGATGGTTTCAAGGCAATCTCCCACAGCCAACCCAGACAAGGAACCCCCCGTTGTTCTGCCGCTGGTGTCAGCTCTCGGAACCTGTCCCACTGAAACCGAGACAATCAATCAGCCACAGTATTGGGAGGTGTACAGCATATAGAAAAATATTCATCTGCAGGCAGCGGAGCACCATGTAGCGCAGCAGTAGTATCACAGGTTGCTGAGATGCGGTTAATGACTTGCATCACACCCAGGTTGTCGCAATTTAACCAAAGTTTCAAATTCCTATATGATTCACCCCAGATTTCCAGAGCCAGCACTACCGGAAAAAGCTC